>NW_013952575.1:153268-163518 GCF_001266775.1 Austrofundulus limnaeus | reverse complement strand
ATCATCATCAGTTTGTTTTACTTTGATCCAATGACTTCATCATTTTTATGTTTGATCTGTTTTTTTTACTTCACTCAGTCGATTTGAACAAATCAGATATTTTGTCTCAAACAAATTCAAGGACTTTAATTTTAAAAGGTGTCAATTATTTTTGTGCTGAGTTTGTTGATTTGAAATTTCTGAAATAAAGAGAGAGAGAGAGAGAGAGAGAGAGAGAAGTGCTATAAAACACTATAGTTTTCCACTGGTGTGCTGTGATGTGAGCCAAAGGCCATATTCAATAAGAAACTGAGACAGAATTACCATTCAGGGATCACTGGTCAGGTCAGATGAGTACATGAGGCTCAGATGTATTAGGATGAAAACTTAGGAACTGTGAGACATGAAGGCTGGCTATGGTGTGCCTTGGGATACCATTTATATATTGTGTAGCAGGGAAGAAAGTAACACAAAGACAAGTAGAAAAAGAACTATGAGATATAAATGTAGCTAATGGTCACAAGTTGTAGCTGCATGGTGAAAAATGAAGTGTTGGGAGATTTTTGAGAAAACTAAACAAGCTTCACGAAGCCCAGATTAAAAAGGTTTAACAACAAATTGTTTCATATTAAACAAAAACAATTGTTTAAATTTTACTTTTACTGAAATAACTTAAAATGAATTTTTTTTATTATTGTTTTGTTTGAAGTTGGTTGGTGATCTTATGTGCAATCAGTATCTTGCCTGTTGTGGATAACTCTTTGAATGCAGACAGTTTGGAGACAGAGTATCAATYTGGCATGTGTTTAAGTGATCCAAGACCAGCATAGTGTTATGAAACAACTCTAATTCAAACAGTTTGGTTGGTGCAAATGTTGTTTTTTTTACTATTTTTTATGAACGTTTACACTGCTGTCATCTTTACAATAATGGTAATGTGCCTGTAACTCCATGGGTACTGAAAACTGTTGGTCTGTGATTTATTACCATTAACATTCTGAGTGAAACACAAACTGCAACTTGTTAAATATAATATGGAAGAAAACTATCTGATGTGAAAATAAAGTAATGTAAAACAAACAAACAACAACAAAAAATATTTTATGACAATCCATGCAAATGGGATTATTTTACTGAATCTTACATCGCCCTTTTTTTTTCCCATCAGATCAATCTGGTTGTGGATGTTTATTATATTTTGCTTCACCATGCATGTTTCTTATAGATTGTTGCAGATAAACTGCAGACTGACACATTCTTTGATGTAAATAACTGCAGACATTGATGAGATCAGTTGTTTAATGCAAATGTTCTGGCAGTTCAAAGGATTATAAAACAGTGTTTGCATGAACTTCTAGGAAACCTTTAGACAAAAATTGTCTTAAAAATATGCTTTGGACTTGGTTTCACTTTGACAATCCTTTGTTCTACTGTTTGTTTGACTTTTCACATATCCTCACTTAAAACAAAACAATGTATAATARAACATAAAAGACAGAGTTGTTCTTTTATTTATCTCCACTTTCATGAAGCAAGAGGTTATTTCAAACATGTTCAAAAGTATATTCACAGCTCACTGTATGCAGAGGAACTTTTTTTCCATTAAAGACTGCACTGTTTTCATAACTATTGCTGTAGTCACAACATAATTTGTGCTCTCAAAGAAGCATTATTGGTTTCAAAATTCTGGGTGCAGTTTAGTCTTAAAATAGTGTTCACATAAAGACTATGCATCGTCTGTTTTTATAAATCAAGAGAAGCAGACAGGTAAAACTACAGGAAGAATGACTCCCAAGTGCAGAGGAGGTGAAATGGAGCAGTGGAACAAGGAGAACAGGAGGGGAGCAGAAGCTGGCATGACTCCACAGTGTTTTCTGTTGCTGTCGTGGGAGCACTCACATTATTGGGAATATTAGTCCAGAACTTCTGGCATTCATCCAGATACAGGCCTCTGCCTTTGCAGGGGGGATTTACCAGCAGGGTTTGAGCCCTGTCAAACACATGCATGCACGCATGCACACACACACACACACACACACACACACACTACTGCCATTAACCACCACCACCCATCTCCTCCTCAAGACTAAAAAGACTCCCAAACAACAAGATGTGTGGAGCCTGAAGTCCTGCCCAGCCCTGATAACAAGTCTCAGCTCTTTTTAAAAAGAAGTAAACACATGTGGCTGTTTGATGTCTGCCTTATCTTCATTAACTTTCAACTCTCTCCCTGAGTTTTTTTTACAGCATGATCAAATTCAATAATTAATCTGCTCGCTTTTTATATATATTTATTAATTTACTTTTTAATTATTATTGAGACAAACTTTTTTCTTTTTTTTCATACCAACTCAAAAGCTCACAGCTGTGTATTGGTGCACCAGTGGACTTTAAGCTGACTTCTTTCATGCTGCTAATGAGAAAGTGGCAGAAAAAGTGAACTTCACAAGGACTCGTTTAGCCTGCAGATGCTCAGGTTACGTGGATGGTCGTRGATGAGGAAACATTTGCTGATTTGTGTTCTTTTTTTTTTTTAGTTCAGATTGCCACAGATAAAATTGCTTATCCTGTTTTCACTGCAAAACATGGGTTTGATCTTTCTTGATTTAAAAAAGAGCTGTAACATTGGCACATATTGCAACTGTGTTGTTTTGAGTTGATCTACACACTACAGTAACACAAAGAGACTGAAGTAGGAGCTTGGAACAGTGCAATGAACACCTCCCTTCTATGGGAGGAGGAGGAGGAGGAGAGGCAACACAAATAAGAAGACACAATGCTGCAGGGTCAAAGCTGGGTCAGCAAAGTCCATGAACTGCAGGGCACAGGCAGTGGCAGGCAGCACTCCTGCTACAGGAAACAAACAGGTGAGCTGTTAGYGCTGACTGCTAGCTTTTTGAAGCCCAGAATCCATTGGCCAATAACGCTTCTGACTGAAACTGTGCGTCTCCACTTCCTGTTTGGTTCAGTTTGCTCACACGTGTTAGTTACTCAGAGTGAAGACGTTCAAAGGTTTTGTTCGGGGCTTTCTGACAAAACCGCCACAAAGGTCACGCATCTCTAAGAATTGCTTTGACCTTTCACCCGGTGACCCCGCAGTTAGCCCAGACGCCAAGAGAGAGGAGCTGCCATGACAACAGTCCTGGTGGGTCAACAAGGGGGCAGATGTGATATACATATATTCTTTAAACCTCACTAGGAGGAGATTGTCAGAGTGAATTGGGCAAAATAATTCAGTACTATTTAGGTTTTGAATAACAGACATGCCCTCGTCATTAAACCAATAATGATAAGGCGATGGACAACAAAGTATTTACCCCAKCTCTCCTTGGGGTTTAGAAGAAAAGAAGGAAGTCCGGGTTTAGTTTCTCACCCCTCCTTTTGTAAGAGCACCCCCCATGTAATAAATCTACATCTGGTAAATAGCCCATGAATAAAGGAAGATTTTATCCTCGGTGGCAAAGGGAAGATTTAGTGGGCATATAGGCAGCGTCGCCCCTCTCTTCTGAACAAGTACAAAGTGGTCACTCAGTGAGTCTTAAGAGGTATAAAAAGCCTGCGGTAGTTCATTAAATCTCCAGCATGAAGATGGGACCACTGTGTGTGTGATTTACAGCGGTCAGGTGCAGATATATTGGCAGTGGCGACTCAGCCCCACCTTGCACTCTCAGTTTGTCTCAACGATGAAATAACTGCGCATGCTGTGCTATTTGTTCGCTGCATATTTTGGAGAAACAATGCGACTGGGGTTTGGTGAATGAAGGACAAA
The DNA here is from genome assembly GCF_001266775.1 of Austrofundulus limnaeus. Lineage (NCBI taxonomy): Eukaryota > Metazoa > Chordata > Actinopteri > Cyprinodontiformes > Rivulidae > Austrofundulus > Austrofundulus limnaeus. The sequence goes on along the minus strand of NW_013952575.1, from coordinate 159,770 downwards.
GAAAGAAGAGAGATGTTTTTTAGCTCCTTTTTAATGTATACTGTGAATAGAAGACAACAAAATGCAACATTTGTCTTTTACATTAGTGGAGGGCACTATGGTTRGGTTGTAACAATTTATTAATATTARGCTTTCAAATAGTATTGCAATGTATTGTATTACTATCTKTTTGGAAAGGATGGTCATGTTTTCTTATTGTTGCATGTGATTTAGGGCCTTTTAAGTGTTTTTAACCTATTTTAACCTTAAATTTTAGATTAAATATACAAAAATTATCATGTAAAAAAGTAATTTAAACAACAAATGGACTGCAACGTCAACATGAGGTACAGCATTACAGAATCAACATGTGACCATCATTTTTTTATTAAAGTTAAATAAGAAAAACTTTTAGTGTGCACAACTCAAATTTTCCTTATAAAAGGCGAAAGAGAGTAAATGGTTGCCTGGTTTCGAAGGATCAAAAAAATGGGATAACCAGCACTCCAAAAAAAATACTATTGTTTTAATAAGGGCAGAAAACAGGATGCGTTTCATCTACATGCCATCATCAACTTGTGCTTTAATAAAGTTAACTCAATGACATTTTGGCTGTAATAAGTATTCGCAGGAAAAGCATTTTCAAAGCTAAAGGACCCTATGTTAGTATGACACYTGTGCTACTTGGGTCTTAGACTTTCGAAAATATCTAGTCAACTCAGCGTCTTCTTTGTTGTTGGTTTTTTTAAGTTTGACCGATATTAGTCTGTTCTGCTTGCCTTCTTTCTCTTTAGCTTTTCAGTGCAACTCAGTTGTAATGGTTATAAGAACATAAAAAACATGATAGATACCTCTAGAGTTATTTTTAAAAATCCTTTCAATCAAACATCAAATCATTATTTGATCAGGCTATAAAACTAATTACACGTTGGGGAACAAATGAGTTTGGTTTTCATTGTAGCAAAATTCACATCTTGATGTCCCCTACTAAAATAAAATATGGCTACAAAGAAATGGCAGMAGTAAAAATTGCAAGAAGTATAATCTTCTAACAAAAACTACTGTTTCAATGTATGCAGCAGAGATTTTAAGGGCAGTGCTAAATTTCTTTTAAATTTGGAAACCCCTGGTGCATACATGCACTATTGCACAATCCTAAGGCAAAATTAAGCTTTTATTCTTCTCCACTTGCATTTTAAATCAACAATTGTTGTAATTTGTTATCAAAATGAATATTAAAAARTCACCAATGACTTTTTGAAGCAATGCATTTCTGTTTTATCTTCATGCCTGGTGTGTGTTTCAATTTGACAAGACCCCTATTGAGCTAAAAGCTTAGTTAATACACAGCTACAAGCAAATCTTAGCTTCCAGTATTGACTTTAGTGTAGGTTCTACACTAATTTCCAGATTAGATAAGTTGCGTTTGGTYACTTCAAAACTTTTATTGCTGATCCACTCATGACAGAGAACATTTAATATTTGTTTTCAGATTGCTCTGTTTGTGTTTGTCTTGTTCAAATATTCACAACCAGTTTATAAAAAAGGCTGGGATGTGTGATGTGTCTCATCTGGCATAAAAAGGCTGTGAATGAGATGTCACGGAACTGAGCGATGTTTTCATTTGAGTTGAGCATGTCTCATAGAGGCCGAGTAATTATCAGTCTATAGCTTTTACATTTACAAGCRCAATCTGTAAACCTTCACGCACAAATGTTGGGCTATTTTTTTGTGGTCCTGTCAAAAGTTTCTACTCTCAACTTTTAGTTTGACTTTGYATTTAAGCACCCGAGATCACAGAAAATGTCACCTTATCATTCTAATAATAAAAAAATATCCCTTCTTATAGTTTTTTTTCCACAGGATTTTCCTGACAGCATGTTTATTTCTTTATAAATTGGTTTCCAAAATTACCAAGCGTTCACTTGTGCCCGTTTCAGAAGGTCGCGTTCTCTTGAAGGATCTACAGAGCAGATCTGTTAATCTCCTCTCTGAAGGACAGCATAAGGGCAGATAAATGCCATTTACCACTGGAGTCGTACCACAGTATGACTCCTTAAATAGGATGATTTAGACTTGTATTAATCAAATTCCGAAATGTCGAATTTCCCTCTGCATTACAAGAGCACCCCTCCTCTTTTCCCCCATTTCTTTTTTCTTCCATCGCTGCCATGTCTCTCCTCATCTTCCCTTTACCCTTCATCCACCGCTCCTTTCCTCTCAGATGCCAGTAGGAAGACGTAGGACCTGATCAGTGAGAGCTGATGTCCTAATAGAGAGCTAATGAGGACAGATCTGCTCGATGCCGGGCCGTCAGCATGTCCCTGTGTTTAACCACTTATGAATGACACAAGCTGTGGAGTTTGATGTGCTCTGGGGCCTTTAGTATAAAGATAATATTCACTRTTTTATCCATCTCTGCCTGACAAATGACTGTCATTAATCAGAAATTCCACCCAGTGTGTAGGTCTGCAGGTGTGTCTGAGGGCAGGAGAGAACAAAAAAGGTGTATGAAGGTGAATGAAGAACATGCATCTTTCTTAGCATTTGTACAAGGAAGAAACTCAAACATGAGCACACAAGGAACCACAATGACTCACAGGTTGTGCTACAGATAAGAGTAAAGGAYGCTCAGTCATTGGTTGAGGAATGTAAGCTCATAAAGCTAAAATAAATAAATATTTTGCACAAACTTAATGAATGTGGAAATGTCATTGGAAACTGYTTGTATGTGTTGTACCTTTATTTCACTTGTCTTAAATAAAGACTCTGCAGTTATTACCAGATAATTTCTAATATAAACACAAGGTAATGGAAAAGGTCCAGAACTACTGAGCTTACATGAAATGTGACTACTCTGATTTATTGCAGCTTGTCTATAACCAAATCTTAAAACATCTTTGCACAAAAATTGGTCCCTTGTGCACAATACGAACAAGCCAGCTATTCCACATAAAAACTAAAAATAATTAAAAAAAAACTGTGAGTGAGGTTCTGTGTAAAACACAACATGCAAACCGACAGCAGAGAGCTGCTATCCTGCACAAAGGCTCTACTCTCTGAGATGGCTCTGAGCCTCGGACCTTCCCTCTAGCCTCAGCTTGGCCTCGGTCTGAGCGGGCTTGTCCTCGGCCCCGGCCAGACCTCAACCACATCCCCCGCAGGAGCATCACTGCATCTCTGATCTGCGCCACTCTGCTGTCTTCATGCCAAATCCTCCCTCCAACTGCCCAACTTCAACCAGGCATGACCCGACAGGCACACAGCCCTGACTGTGAGCAGAGGCTAACCCCAAACGCAACCTACACCCCCCCGCCCCCCCATGTGACCTTCTTTTCCTTCTTAGATTTCAAAGCCACAGACTTTTTTTTATTTGCCATGATCTGTTGCTGTTTTATGTACTAATTCAGTCCAAAGTCGTTTGACAACAGCAGCACTTTTATTTGTGCTTGTGCGTCTTTGTTTTCCATGTTGCTACTGGAAACATTTTTACTCAAGCTTTCCAAGTACACCAGAAAGTAAAAGCAACTCTGCCTTTCCTAGATGAAGCATTTTTTTTTTACATTATTTTATTTTTCCCCCCTTCTCCCTGCAAAAACAAACTGGCATCCTAATTAACTGTAATAAAGACAGTTTTGTCTCATTCAAAGCGTAAAACCTCCCATGTCTCATAATAGAAGAACTGTAAAACCCAATGTGGGTAATCCCCAACTGGGATGTGCCCACCAGGGAGCAGCCTGCTACTGGAGCATTGCACTGTTCTACCATCCCAGTCCCACTCACYTAGGCATGCTGAGAAAGGCAATCAAAAAAAAGAAAAGAGTGAATGAACCGATATTTGCAAACACAGCTCAGTCTTGCAGTAATCTCCACTGATTTATAAAGCAGCTSTCCTGTCCCCAGGTCTCTGGTTTGATCGTTTGTGGGGTTTTCCAGTGTCCTGCTGCTGCACGTCTGACACTCCATGCTGTTTTCTCTAAGACACTTCAAGTTACCCGGTGGATGAGGCTAACTATCTGCTTCTCACTTGCGTGTCCGTCCATCAGCCGGGYAGACAGTGTCCTGGGGAGGAAAAAAAAGAAGCGAGGTCTGCACATATGAGAGCGTTTAACGAGGCTGTAGTCGTCATGTTTAATAGTTCTGGGTGATGATAATTGTGGGCTGCGCGATGGCTTGCTCGTTAAAGCCGCTGCAGTAAGACTCGATTTCAGGGCTGTAATTGCAGCTTGTTAGGATAATGCCAATCAGGAGCTTTGGCATCCATTTTCATTGCAGCCTCTGAGTTCTCTTTTAGACCCTCTGTGGTACGATGATAGCAGCGTTTTCTATTATAAGCAAATGCCTTAACACGCACAAAAAAGTGCATACTATACATAAAGTAGGATATTTCAGTGTTGCTTTTATGTGTACCATTTCGGGGGAGTTTAGTAATGTCTGAAAATAGTTTAAATGGCTGTTTGTATGTGATGTATTTTGAGGATCGCTATCTTTTTTTATTTTTAATCTTTGTAGGTCCATTTAAGGAAATAGTCTTATTTTTTATTAACAGATTGACAAATATGTTGCACTGTATTTATTGTTTGCTTTTCTTACCAGTAACAGCCAAATATTATAAAATAAGATTTTTTTAACTTATTTTGTTTTGTTTTGTTTTTTTGGACCTATACAAAATCTGGTGAAATTTATCAGTTACTGTTTAGTCAAAAATTCAAGAAAAAACATAAAAACTTATTTTTTTGTTCCAAAAAAATTGTGCTTGCACTGCCACCAATCTGATTCCAGCATGCTTTGTTTTAAAAGTTTGGTTTGAAGCCAAGTTTGAACCCGTGCTGGAAGCTCTAATGTGGAGTCTGCGTGTGTGTCTGTGTGTGTTTGTGTGATGGTGGGGGTGTGTGTAAATAGCTACACATGGYTGGTGTATAATTTAAGATTTCTGGTGAGCTAAATGGCACTTTAGCTCAATAGCCATCAATATGGTTGCTTGTAAAATGTGTCTGAGGCCAGTTGGAGGCTCGCTGCCTTGTTAGGTATACTGGGAATGTTTGAGGCAGGTGTTGGAGGGCCAAGGCCAAGTTCCATATGGATCTGATCACAGAACAGTAGTGGCAGCTTATGGGGCTTTGTTACCTTGTTGCAGCACATGGTGTATCTCTATGCCCTAGAATCAGTAGCTGTGTTTTGGGCTTGCCTTAATGTCATTATGGGATCATTTTCTTATGTTTTTGGTCTTTACCTTTTTTGTAATAAAATGTGCTCGATGTCATTTTTTTTTCACAACTTTATCAGTACGATAATGCACAAACTTGTAGAAAACATTTGCATATTTGTGGAGAAAAGTCCCCCCCTCCCTGACTGCCCAATGTTTAATCACTATGTCATGTTTCAAATGAGCTAAATGAATCCTTTCTCCCCTCTTTGTCTCTGACCTCAAATATTTACTGTTGGCGTTGTCTGTGGGCGGCAGGCGGGGTAGCGGGCGGGTGGAGGGCTTTGGAGGAGCACAGAACTCTGCAGTGTGCCTCGGCCAAAGAGGCAGAATGCGGGGCCAGCTCAGCCCAGCCCTGAGGGCCCCGAGTGTAGCCGAGCTGCCTAATTGAGATCTCGACGTGACACTGAGTGCTTGTAAATTACAATGTGCTAGCCAGACAAGCTAGAGGAGCGTTGGACTCAGCAGCAGACCCACAAACATTTGCGGGAGGTGGACTTGTGTGTGTGTCGATATTGTTATTTCTCATATGTGCTTCTTTCCTTTTTGATAAAACTCCGAAAGTTTGTCACAGTTTCTTACTGGGTTGCATGAAGCATTCATTTGCTCAGGATCTTCTTTGCAGGATAAAATGCGCAATGTTGTTTAAATTTTGAACGTAGAAAATATTCTCAATACATTCAAAGAATCATTGCTGTCATTTTCATCCTTCTCAGTTTTGTCAAAGGCGTCTCCAATATGTCTCAAAAGTGCCACAGCTGGATTTTGACATTTGCCCAGAAGCTTTCATCCGACAGAAACATGTTCGAGTCTAAAAACCGCACTCAAATGACTTGATAAATATGCCTATTTTCCTTGTAAGCGTATTCTCCAGTAGGTCAAATCTAAATTACTTAGCTCATTTAATTGTTTGTTTTTAAGCTTACCTGATCTAGGCTTCAAATCTTTGTTTTTATATTGTCAGCTAGGCATACATAAAAAATCCAACAGGACAKAAATAGAAAGCATACCTACACATTTTACTTTCTAACCACATTATCAGAGAACCACAAAAAGCACACACAGGCACACATGCATGTATACAGACTTGTCAGTCAAGCAGTGTGACTGTTTATATTTAGAAGTTGTAATGAGTGTGATGTCATTCCTCAACACTACTGAGAACAATCTGGCAATCTGGATACTGTCAATCACCCCGTGTCTGCAGGCGTTACCAGGCGGAGAGGTGGGTGCTTGTGTGCAAGGAGGGGCGCAGGTTTAGAAAGGGCGTGTGTGTGTGTGTGTGTGTGTGTGTGTGTGTGTGTGCAGTGCCTAACG
>NW_013952575.1:141926-151317 GCF_001266775.1 Austrofundulus limnaeus | reverse complement strand
GTGTGTGTGTGTGTGTGTGTGTGTGTGTGTGTGTGTGTGTGTGTGTGTGTGTGTTCGTTTAGGGTTTTCAAAGAGCAACTCTTTAACAAAGACCCAACATATGAGCTGCACATGGCAACTGGCTTCAGGAATGGCCTTCATCATTCTCACCTCATCAGCGAAGTGCCTGCACGCTCGCGTAGACGTGCCCACTTCCAAACGCACACCCTCACACGTCCATGCTTTCACCTCTACTCCTGTGAAGGTGTGCCTTGTCATTCGTACACACAGCCGCACACTCACAACACGCAMACGCACTAAACACACTCAGTGCCGCCTTCACCCACAGCAACCGCTGCGGAAAAGTTTGAACTTTAAGCGGTAGAGGAACTGTGTCAGGAACTCGCTTCCTAAGGCACAGACTTGTAGTGTGATGGAATGAGTCAGTATCAGAGAAACTGGGGTCACTTTCCACACTTTTAATGCCCATGTGTAGATCTGTTGTTTAAAACACTGTAAGAAAATTTGTATTCAATAAACTGAAGTCGACATTAAAAACACCATTGTTAAATAAAATGATTTGTAGAAGGAATCAARCCATACAACACCAGAATTCTGGATCTGAGTGAGGTTTATTGTCACTCAAGCTGACAGGAAACAAACACTGGCAAAAACCAGGAAGTTCATCTATTTATACATGTTCTTCAGTGCCTGCGTTCGCCCCCTACTGACCTACGGCTGAATCACAGGCATTCAGACAAAATCCTCAGCTAAWGTCATCACAACGTTTAATTATGTGTTGTCACAGATATTTCGGACACGTAACTAATCTATTATCAATCAAAACATAATAGATTAAACACTGTCAATATTATGAAAAGGAAAACCTAAGAATATAGTGTTGTGCTTYTAACATCAGTACTAACCTCTAATAACTTTAAATTTCTTCAACATCCTCAAAGTTACTGTATAGTGCAGGCATCTATCCATGCTCATTAGCACAAAACAGATCCGCTGCTCATGACTTAGAGGGTTGTTTTTTTTTTTTTTTTTTTTGGCAGACCTGGTAGGATATAAAGGATGACCACAATTTTTGTTTTACAGAAAAGAGCTGTATGAATTATTACAAGAAAACACTACAGTCACTGATCAAATACATTTTGTCAGTTGAAATTGTTGAAATTCTATGAGTTGGTTGATTATAATATAAGGTTAACAAATGTATAAACAACCAATTAAATTGTGTTAAGAGAGAAAGTTGTTATGATCTAAAGGGGGTAGAGATGTTTGTGAAACCTGGGTTTTGAACTAGTTTGAGGGAGTGGTGTACTTATGGAAAAATCTGGAAAGTGATGACAAAAATGCCAGATCAATGTTTATGCTTAAGAGAATGATAAAAGTCAGTTTGTTAAAGAAATATGAAACAATATAATGTGTATTCATACAAATTGTTGTTCAACAAGGATTTGAGGTTGTTTTTGTTTAGTTTTTCTTGTTTGTAGATTATTATTGTTTGGAGAAATAAGAAAAAGTTGCAAATACTATAATTATTTTTCTTCTTTCTGCCACCTTTCATTTTATTTGTGATTTGTATTTTTTATTGTATATACATTTTGTTTTGTTATTTTTTAAAAGAAATTAATAAAGTTTTCAAAAATATGTAAATAAATAAATCAATAAATAAATAATAAAGCAAGACAAGTGGGAGACTACAAAGTGTTCAGTCAAACAACTGTAACTATGTCTGTGTTTTTGTCTCTTTGTTTTTGTTACCTGCATGCCAATGTGTTAACAAAATGCAAAAGCAAAAAAGTAAACAAAATAAAAAAACATCAAAAACAGGAGAAATGGGAAGCATTCATATAAATGGTTAATTAAAATAATGAGATAGGAAAAAGCATGTAGTGCTCTGTCACTACTGATTAGTTCATTTAGAAAGAACAAGGCAGACGCAGCAGATGTGGGCCCCTGACAGTCCTCCAACTTCACAGTTTTACTGAGAACTGCTCAAAGACAAAGAGGCTGGTGGTGATAAGAGGCAGACAAACCAGTGTGTTGTTCAGTTATTAACTGTCAGCTCAGGCCAAGACACTGAATGGATTGTGGACCTTTCAGATTAAAGATGTGGTGGTCAAACATGTTCAGATGGCATCAATGTAAAGTGATTATAAGCTGATATTTCCTTTCCTTTCCTCTACTCTACTCTACTCTACTCTACTCTACTCTACTCTACTCTACTCTACTCTACTCTACTCTACTCTACTCTACTCCACTCTACTTTACTGTCTTGTCCTGTCCTTTTCTTTTGTTTCCTTTCCTTTCCCTTCCTTTCCTTTCCTTTCCTCTCCTACTATCAATAAAATACTAACATGAACATGATAAAAATGTAAGCTGTTGTCGAAGATGAAGAAGATGCAACTCTAAAAATTTGGACCAGTGTTTTTGGCCATGATATTGGTGATTTAAAACATTSTCTCAGTTAGGTTGAAGCTCACACACTGCTTTTAATAATAATACATATTTTATTCCCATATTTCCCTAAATCAGATGCGCTTGTATGCATCAACTGCAAAAAGTAGTTTACAGAAAAAAAGCGTTACATAAAAGCATAATTCAGATTTTCTTAAATGTCTAACACGTTTATTTGTTGTGTTTTTTAATCTAACTGCCATGTAAGGTRAGTTTGAAAACTTAACCATCAATCCAGGTGCTTTCATCCCATGATTGTACRTATCCTGGGTCTTGAGTTTCCTCATAGGTTGATTAGATTCTGATTGTTCTCTAGCTCGCCCTCAAACAACAAGGCTAATGTTTCTGCCCACATCAGGTCACTGTGCTGTAATTTATCTATTTCTTTCTCATGACTCTCAAACAACAGTTAATCTTCTGTTGTGTTTAGGTTACATGATTGTGCATGCGGGAAAAAAAATGAGTTCGACTCCAGGATATGTATTAAAACTGAATTGCATCATGGGTGCTTCATCATGAYGGCTTGTTAAAAAGAAGCAACTAAAGTTTGTGGCCAAACGCTAATCAGCCACTCATATTAACACACACCATTTTTTGTTTGTTTTAATTTTTTGTTAAAGTCTGGCATGTTTCATATTTCCATTTTCTCTTCAGTCTCAAAATTTACAATTTGTGTGTATGTGTGTGCGTGTGTTTGGCCTGTATGTAGTCGGCAGCAATGCAGCTTGAGTGCAGACAGACGTTCCCTGCTCCCTGTAGAATCAGGACCCATCAATCATGTTAACATGTTAATTAGTGGGATTTATTTTATTCAGCAGAAATAACAGTAAGGATCCCATTACAGAGACTGGCCTAAGGGCCAGTGTGTGTGCGTGTGTGTGTAAATGTGAGCGAGGTGTGCGTAAATGTATGAGTTGGGGGGAGTGGGTCCTCTGGGGAAGACCCCCTTCTCTTCTTGTGCAGCATCCAATCTCTCTCAGTGGCACATTGCGAGAAGTACATAATTAATAAAGCCGTAATCAATCACAAAGTTTAAGTCAACCTTTTTTTTCCCCTTTCCATGCAGACATCACCTATCGTGATTTGTGTGATCATCGCACAACACAGACAAATCCTTTCTGATGCATCGAAGCTMAGCTTTGATAAGACAATGCTAATTGCAGGTTCTGTTTATGTTGAGCAAACTTTATAYGCTGGCACCAACATTCTTCAGTAGGAAGTGGAGACCTGCTTGGATACAACTAAAAACGTACACTTCACTGCTCGCTTTCAGACTGTTAATAAGATTAACACATAATATGAGGCGTTCATGTTACCTCACTTGACAGTTCGTGATGGCTTTTGTGTTGCCTGAGTAGCAACAGCATATATTACTGCCTGGCTAAAGATGCATAAAATTACTGTATGTATGCTTGTGGGTGATATGTAATGTTTAACTTTAGGTTTATACTATTTATTGGTTCTAAAAAAAACTTTACACAATTTAACTCTCATACCACCTAACAATGTAAACATGTAGACTTTGAAAAACATTTACTCTTTCTCAAAATTAGGGGTGTAACAATTTGATCCACATCAATATATTGATTAAATGATCAATGATTAAATTACATTGAGGCAAAATGAAAACATTGATCCATGTTGTCATCATATTTCCAATGTGGATCAATATCAAATGCCCATCTATCACAATCATTTGTGTATTGACTTGAATCAAAATTGTATCATGACAGACTGTGTGATATTAAAAAACACCGTATTGTCATCCAAACAGCTCAATACATCGTATCGTGGTAAAACTGGTGATTTACACCCCTAACAGGACTGTTGTTCATATTATTAAGCAAATGTCTAAAGTTGGCCATTATTTTAATGCATCTTTTTGTTAGATGCCATTAAAAGCTTAAAAAATTGAGAATACCATMTCTTGTGGCACAGCTGTTAGACACCTGGCTGCCCTTCATGTACTTTTCCTATAATTTCTCCATCGCCAAGGCAGTGCGTGTGCCACTGACACATAAAAAAGGAGGTGAAAGGCAGGAAAGAGAAACAGGAGCTGGGAATCTGATCCACCTTGTCTTTATTTGGCCCATTGAAATAACACCATGGTTCACAGCAATCTATCTGCCTGCAGACACGCACGTGGAGGTTTCTGCATGGTCCCTCCAGAAAGTGTGTGTGTGTGTTCCTAAATGTTCTGTATATTTTCATTAATGTCTGATTTAATTCATGATCATGCAAGTGTATTCATGGTTGCTATGTTAGTTTTGTTTTTTTGTTTGTTTATTTTTGCATGTCTGTGTGTGTGATTGTGTGTGTGTGAAATAAGTGCGAGGCTGTTTGATTGTTTCACCACCTGTGTACGCCATGTCCACAGATTAGTGCCTCCCACCCTGACACTCAAATCAAACAGGGCTCAGGTTTCTCAGCTGTCTTTTGTGTTGAGCGTGTTAAGCGATTTTTAAAGTGGCCCTATCCGGTTTCTCCTCTGGGCTTGAGGGGGTCAAAGTCTTGTTGCATCGCTTTATCTCTAACTTTCTCCCAGATAGTTTTCTCTTTCCGGACGTTTTTTTTCCTGAGAAAATAAAAACAACATCRAAAGAGAAAAAACATACATCTTCAGTTTAGAATGCTTTCCAATACAAGGTTTATTCAGAAAACCTCAAACCCACCAAGGAAATATTTTCTCTCATTTGTTTTCATGAGGTTTCCATGAAACTGTTGTTTAGTTTATCTCTTGATAATCTACTGGATGTGTACATCATTGTCTCTTTTTTGGTGCATATTTAAATCTTTTAAAAATTTTATTATTTTTTTAATAAGTGTGCAAGGTTTGTCACTGATAGTTTATGATTGTGTAATTATTTTAATGGTTTTGTTTGTATGTCGTATCTTACGTACGTCGTTGATATGTTRTATCTTATCACATCATCACAACAAACTGTATCACATCACATTTTATCTAATCTTATCACATTGTATTGCATCATATTGTATCACATCCCATCGCATCACATCACATCACATCGCATTGCATCCCATCGCATCGCATCCCATCACATCGCATTGCATCCCATCACATCGCATCGAATCCCATCCCATTGCATCGCATTGCATCCCATCGGATCCCATTCCATTGCATCGCACTGCACCGTACCGTACCGTATCCTATCGTATCTTATCTTACCATTCCATACCGTATCATTTCATATCGTATCGTATCGTTTCGTATCACCTATTATACTAGTGCATTGTAGTGTTCCGTTCTTTCCAAAAATTAGTAAAACATTCTTGTCTCACTGATTCAGTGTTACAGTGCCATCCAGTTTCAATGACCGTGAAGAGAAACCAAGACTGGTAGATGGGTTTTGTCTGTGTGTGTGTGTGTGTGTGTATGTGTGTGTGTGTGTGTGTGTGCAGTGCCTAACGAAGTGGCCTGAAGAGTGCATGCATGGACACTTGCCAAGCAACAGCCCACCCGCTCGCACCCGGCGTTCTCTCCCAGTTGCCGCCACCRTCACACCAACCCACCCCCACGTCCATTGATGAGTGTACCCACTCTAAARGCTCACAAATTCTGCTTCCTTTGACAATGGTTAGGTCAGCCTAGATAAAGCACGTCCATTAGAGGCAATTGAGCCAGGAGACAGAGTGACAGAGACAGACATGAGGCCAGAGAAGGAGGGGAAGGAGTAGAAGAGCTTTGACAAACACCAAAGGTGGCCATAACTCTGCTTGACTTCATGGGAAAATTAAGCGTCTTTTTTTGTTGTTGTTGTTGTTGTTGTTGTTGTTAAGCCTGATAAGTGTCTCTGAATCAAATAGGTTTTAATTAGCAGGTCCTAAGTGGTATCTGTTATTAGCAAGCTCATTAGCATAATGTTAAAGTGTTTGTGTGTTTGAAGGGACGGGGTGGTGCTGTTCTAGGACTCAGATTTTTATGAGCAAAGCAATAGTAGACGATTCCCCCTTTTTAATTCCTGTTTTGTTGTCTTTTAATGGTACTTTTTATTTTTTCTTCCCTTTTCCTATTTTTTTCCCTGTTTACTCATGTTTGTTGATTAAATTAGGGTTTTGTGGTGTTGGAAGTTGATAGGAGGCACTTGGTGGCTGTTCTGTGCAGGCTCTGGAGGAATCCATCTGTAACCATGTACTTGTGGTTGGTTCGGTCGATGTAGAATAGCCGCTGCTGTTACATGAACAAATGGTACTCAAAATTAAAATTCTCTATAGACATGGTGGACACACATATTGTTCTATGTGATGGCAACTCTTTTGTTTTATTAAACAGGAGAATTTGAAACTAAATAATAAAAACAGCTGACTGGCTGTGTGATGACAATATTTAATGGCAACTGRTTGCCAAAATATGACCTCAAATCTGTTTAATTGATGCTCAAATAAAAACAGTTATACTAATTAAGTGAAAAGCATTAATAATGTGAGCTGTAACTCACATTTTCCTTCTCTAGCACATACCTTCACATAAAAAAGCAATGCAAGATGAATGTATTTGTTGGAATTTGAATTGCATTTTTAAGTGCTGAGAGAAATCAATAGCTCTATGTTGAATGTTGGGAGACGTCAGTGCCTTTGCAAGCAGGAATAAGTAATGTGGAAGGGGACTTGTGATGGGAAGGGTAGAAGTAGAGGAAGTTCACTGGCCTAAAGCCTACACAACAGTCATCTTTGAATCCTAAAATTCCCTTTACCTGCTGCTTATCATMTGTTTGTTTCATTCTTGTCTTCCTTCCTCCTGCCCTTTTCTTTCCTCACTTTTCTTCCCTCTCCTCCCCTTTTTCAACCTCTGTATCCTAACTGACATCATTCCCTCCCTGTGTGGTAATGTGTAATGTTCTAAAGTTGGCTCAGTCCAATGCAGACTTCTGCCGATACAGACTGATTAACTATAAATCTTGTTTCAGTGGCCGGTTACCTCATAGGGGTCAGATAGACAGAAAAAAACAGGCACAAGCGTGTGATTGTGCTTGTGTTAGACGGTGTGAGGTTCAAGCTGAGGCAGAACTGCATGACTTACCAGGACTTATTAATCAGAAGATGACTGATAACGCTGGTTTTTATTCCACCTAGAACCCAGTTTAAACATTAAGCTACAATCAAAAGCCATGTCGGTGACTTGAGCTTTTCCAAGGATCTGCTCTSGAGCCTGTTTGAATAGGAAACACTTGATGAAATGCTCATGGTCTTTTCAACTAATCCCACTGGAATGTGTGCGTGTGTGTTTGTGTGTGTCCAAGTGTTTGCATGTGTGTGTGTTCCCTCATTTTGTTCTTTTGTCACCTGTTCTCACAAAGTAAGATCTGGCAAAATTTGTAAACTAAAAATAATATCCTGTTGAATTAGGCAAATGTTTCCAAATCTTTTTACAGGTGTTTAATAACGAATGATGCAAGCAAATTCATAAGATGTCAGAAAGCAATTCACTCCTGTTATTAATGAAGTTGTATTTATAAAAGCTCTTGTGTTTTTGTCAGGATGCACAAAGTCGGTGATGTTATTTTGGAGTTAGTTGGATAGCAATGTTTGAATATTACTCAAATACTGTTCTACTGCATCTACAGTTACAGGTTAGTCCAGCAGGGGCAACTATGTTCAGGTTTCTCAGCTGCTTTTTGAAGATAGGGGGAAAGAAAAAAGCTTTCTGAAACAGTAATTGGATTTAATTTAGAGTAAAAAAAATTATTATTATTATTATTATTATTATTATTATTATTATTATTATTATTATTATTGCAAATTTGCAATAATAAGGCACAACACATCATTTAAAGACAAAGTTTGGCTTGTTTTCTTGATATTTAAACATTTTTTTAGATTAGATTCCTGTTTGTTCAAGGGAGGCAGTGATGGGAGCTCCATGAACAGACACTCTGACCCAGCGCTTGTAATGTGGCTTTGCTCTGGTGAGCTCAGAGAATGGCCTGTAGGTACTCCCACAAAGTGCCCCCCACGTGTCAGWTGCAGTGCAGGAATCTGAAATAATCTCTACTTTTATCAGAACTGACAAAACCAGATTTAGATCAGGTTTTGGATGT
This sequence comes from Austrofundulus limnaeus, assembly GCF_001266775.1. Taxonomy (NCBI): domain Eukaryota; kingdom Metazoa; phylum Chordata; class Actinopteri; order Cyprinodontiformes; family Rivulidae; genus Austrofundulus; species Austrofundulus limnaeus. The sequence continues at coordinate 142,813 of NW_013952575.1, read as the reverse complement.
TTCAGCATCAATGTACTGTATTCATCTGCGCCTCATGGCTACCTCATTTGTGWTGTATTCCCTGGAGCAAAAGTTTGTGCATAACCACACCAATTCCATGTACCAGTGCACTGCAATTCAGCACATGACCTGACCTGACTTTTCTGCAGAAAATGAGGATGTTAGATGTTCTGGATCACTGGAATAACAGATTTTTTTTTAGTTTGTCCAGCTGAAGAACTGTCAAATAAAAGGTTGCAGCCTTTTTTGTGCCGTTATCTAGACTTGCTCAATATTTTAGCTTGCTTAAATGTGGATACAGTATGTTAGTTAAAAACACGGGTATGTAGCAACGGTAGCATCAGGTGCATTGAAGTATTTCTCCATCCATTTTTATAATGATCTAAAACAATCCAAGCAACTTTTTAAGTTGTTGATCTGCTAAATGTGTCAAAACCAAATCTTTATTTTTGCAAGAGTTCCTTTCTTTGCCATGGACACTGTTTTTTTTTTTTTTATCTAAAGCTGGATCGGTATTAGTTGCAAACCGTCAGAGTYTGTTAAAACACTCAACGTCCATCAGTTGCTACTAAAGTATGATGTTTTACGTTTCACCGCAAAGCAAATTCAGATCTAAAGTCCGGCTTATACAAAATGCATTATTACCAAATCAAAACCTCGTGGTGAAGTGACAATGTTTGAGGAAGGCCCGTCTCGGAGAGCGTCGTCTTGCACGAGAGCTGCAAGTYGAGAGGCGCGTCTGGATCGGGAGCATGCTGTTCCACTCAGCGCAGAACAAGCCCCTCTTCACCCCGTGTGTCTCCCGTGTCTGTTTCTTTTTCAAATTGCATTAATATTAACACATGATAATGAAGGTCCAGACACAGACAGAGAGGTCTTTTCTCTCC
>NW_013952575.1:133163-141740 GCF_001266775.1 Austrofundulus limnaeus | reverse complement strand
TGTGTGTGTGTGTGTGTGTGTGTGTGTGTGTGTGTGTGTGTGTGTGTGTGTGTCCAGTCCACTGCACACTGAACCAATAAAATTGAAAATCTGTGGAGTAAAACACTCTTGTTCTCTGATTTCACCCCCGTGGTTTTCTGCTGCACGCTGGAATTCCCACCTCTGCACCCTGAGGTCCACCTAGATTTCCCACAATGCATCGCTCGGGGGGACAAATTCCCCAACACTCTGTCAGAGAAGAAAAAAACAGGAGGTGGGTGGGTGGGGTGTGGGGGTGGCAGTCAGGAGTGAAGGTGGATGTAAAAGAGGTGAAACAGAAGGAGAAAGAAAGACGAAGGCGAGGGACGTGTTCAAGGTGGTGGGACGGCTCGCGTTCTGCCAAAGAATAACGGMAGGGTCACAGGGCAAATACATGGAGCTGTGCGGGAGGAGACGGGGCAAACGTGACACACAAACGTCACTTTTTGAGTCATCGGCTCAAAACGTAAAAGGACGGCACGTGCTTGTACCGTATGCGTGTTTGCATCATCTTACATCAGAAGGCCGTGTTTAATGCAACCTCGTGGCTACAGAAGCCCAACGTCTCTGTGCCAAAGTGGGGGAGTTAGTGTTACTGTGGTTGAAGATTATTAAAAGCAAAAAGAGAGGGGGGGAGATTTCACAGAGGCACCCCCGCTGAGCGCTGTGTACCCACATTGTTATGAGCGCACAGATCTTTCGGCCTGTAAAAATACCAGCGCTCCACTCAGCAGCAGCGCACAAAAGAGAACCATTCGCTTTGCTGCTTTTTCTGAGAGAAAAAAAAATGACATCAACCTCCCTTCCTTTTGCCCTCGACTCATCTCTAATCCACCCCCCTCACACRTCTCCTTCCCTCTTTCAGCCCTCTGTGTCTCTTTCAAAGTGTGTGTAATGGTGCTATAATTTCTCTGTCTGCCGATGCTCCGAGGCTTGAAAGCAGCCAGATGACTGTGCGCCGACTAAAGTTTCACAACATGCAATGAGGGCCTAAGTAGCAAGGTCAGTGCTGCCTGGGCCCTGTGGCTGGCCAGTCCCTCCTACCACCCCCACCCCCACCTTCCTTCCCCATATTCAGCTACAACACTCCCTTAATCTTTCCTTTTCGTTCACTTTTTAATTACACCTCTTTTTTTGTGCTTGCTCCCCGCTTCTTTCTGTCATCTCTTTTCCTTTTTYTCTTTCTTTTTTTTATTTTGAGCCAAGCACTCTGCTCCAGCTGTTTCACATATCCACACCATCTCATTTAGATAAAACCTGTCATCTTAAAAAAAGGAAGAAAAAAAAGAATGGGAATAATGTGAAAACCCCCTTCTTTTTTGGAAACTTTTAATTTAATTGTAGTTTCTTCTCTTATAAATGGTTAATTAAAATGCCGGAGGGTAGTGAAGCTTGAAAGTCAATAAAAMGTCCTCAGAATAGAAGTTTATAGGGGTTGTCTATGTACGTAATTAAACCCTTCAGGCACTTAAAAGTGGGAGAGGGAAAAGAAAAAAAAATGGGGGGAAAATCTGCAAAAATAAATGGTAATGCAARAAAAGCCTGCTGAGAGAGGGGATCGGGAGACAGGGAGAGAGATAAAGAGAAAACGAGAGKCGGTGGCTGTCAGGACAGTGGAGCACACAAATCAGCGGACCTACCGACACCTCAGGGATGGGCTTCACGGTGGCTGACAAGAGCAATACTCCACAGCGCTCTGCCTCAACGAAAAACCAACAAGGAAGGAAGAATAAAGCATTCACTGACTTTTTTTTTTGCAAAAGCTGAAAAAGAAACAGAACTTGAGATGTCATGAATTCAAATTTGATTTGTTTGTTCACATTTTACCCAAATACTCTGGCATCCTTGAATATCTATAAAGTTTTTAAAAAAGCACAACAGCTGGCTGTCATGTTCAGTGAAGTGTTCTCAAAGTGTGCACATTTCTGGATCTTCAAGGTTAATGGGTTGAAACACTGCGCACTAAATAGGCAGTGGGGTGCACTGACTGGTTTAGGGTCACACACACACACACATATACACACATGGAGATGCGAAAGCATAACTTGTATTCTAATGATTACAGCACACTTCAGAGAACAAGAGAACCCATTAAGACGTTGCAGCTCCTTTGGGCCAATGCAGGGAGGTCCTGACCATCACAACTTTGTTTGCATGTGCTTGCAAGCCMGTATTTCATTCCACATGGGTTTTATTGGTTTTTCATGTGTCACTTTTAATGAGATTCATATATCTGCCACATTGCTTTATGGCTGCACATCTTTTTTAAATGCTACTGTCAGCTGCGTGTGTGTTTAAAAGAGAAGGAGCACCCGGGTGTCGTTYTTGGATGTTGGCTTTTTCTTTGGCCCATCCACATGTGTGCTGTCCTCTCACATCTGTTTGGGTGCATGCATGTGTGTGGTGTGTGTGTGTGTGTGTGTTGGTTGTACTGGCCAAAGTGATGGCCCTGCTCCTCCCGACTGATGATAAATGACAGCGCCAGAAGCAGATAGGCCTCCAGGAGTTTGTTGCTCTGGAGAACAGCAGCGGAGAACATTCTGAAAGTCTCTGCTGACCTGACACACACACACACACACACACACACACACACACACACACACAGACGCACGCACACATTTCAGCCGCTGTCCTGTTTGTTTTCTCTCCCTGTCTCTTTCTCCCCTACCCTTTACCGTTTCTCTTCCCAGCATCTTCCACTGTTGCCCCCTGTCTGCAACCCCTCCCCACCCCCATCTCTCCCCGCTCTGGTCAGTGATAGAGAAAGGGCCCAGAGCGACCTGCGCACTGTGGGCAGCACACCGTTCTTGGCGCCAGTCAGTCGCAGGAGCCTAACACCCCCACCTCCACCCTTTTCTCAGCTGAGTTTTGTAAAAGRGGATGTTTCTAACCTCTCTTTCGGCAGTGTTCTACACAAAGAGACGCGGAAAAACCTAAAACGAGAGGTTGGTCTTTTTATCTGGTGGGTTATGTCAGAACTTTCGTCATCCCCCTGAAGATCGGAGGGGGTTTTGTTCACATGCATTTTTATCTTCCAGTAGTTATGTGGGTGGATGTAAAGATGCATGCATCCATCAATAAACCAGTCACTCCTTAAATAAGTTGCTCAAGCACTGAAAAAGGGAGAAAAAAATGTGAAAAAGTGTGGCACAGGGGTAAGATGGTGGTGGGGGGGTGATTTACTTTTTTCTTTTTTTACAGCCAGGCAKCAGCAGCAGGCCCTGTTTAATATGAAGTAAAGAACAGATCCAACTGCATCATTAACTCTCAATTACAGCCATGAGGCTAGCAGGCCAAGCTGGGCTAAGCTTAGCTGCGCTGGAGTGCGTGCGGGTGCACGTTTGTGTGTTTGTGTAAGCCAGAGGCACACAACTGCACCACAATGGGGAACACGCTGTCTTGCTTGGAATAAAAACTGAGAATTAATGGCACTGCAAGCATATTAAGTTCTGCTTTATAGTGCTTGTGCATGGTAAATATGTACCATGTTTGTGTGTTTAAGTAGATCTGTTTATCTTAAATGTATATCCCTGTGGTCGCTTATATAAATCATCAAGAAGGGGAAAACGAATTTATTTGATGAATTTCGAGGCTCAGAAAAAAATGTGTTTACTCTGTCTAAAGTACTTTGGTAGACATTTTTCCTTAATAGGAAAATACATTTTTTCTAGTCATTTTATACTTCCAAACCATAAATCTGAATGGTTACAGTTCAGTTTTAACTCTGCTGCTAAGCTCTGCAAATGTCAACCAGGCAGATCACTGAAGTTACAGAACGTGCTGAGTACATGAGGAGACAACAATAAAATCTTTAAGTCTGAGACAGCCCTGAATAAAGTAGAAATGGATTTTCCTTGCTCACTAGACAAGCATTAGCACAGGAAACTCAGCTGGAACCTGTTAAGTTTATGTTTGCCTAATTAAATGTTTCTGTTAAAATAAAAGTGTGTTTCCTCAGAGAGCTCTCATTTCTAAAAAGCAAAAGCAGAAACACTAAACACTTACAGTTTCTTTCTGTGCAGGAGTGTCAAACTCATGCTTTACTGATGAGCATTATAGAAACATGTTTAACTTTGACTAAACATGAAACGTCACAATATTGTGTCATTGCTACGGCTGAGCACCACTAACAAACAGTAATTAAGCTCTTTGTGGTATTTTCTGCATAGTAACAACATTTTAAGACGTCATCTTATAAACACTGAAAAGTGCTACATGTACAACTGACTAAACGTGAAATAAATATTACAGAAATACTATTAAAAGTAAACTTAAGAGAGTTTTACTCTGTTGAGATGTGGTGAGTAGCTGCCATCTTGAATTCTGAACGCTCACACGTTCCAGTCACAGGGAAATCCCACTAGAGGGGGCATTCCAATTTAAATTCATATCTTGTAAGTAGGGCATCCAAGTACAACCTAACCGCAGCAAAAGTAGCCTGCAGAAATGCAGTAGAATTGAAATTTTACCTGGTGAATTTTTCTGGCTACTTTTGAATCTACCACCTAGTCGTGTGATGCCATCCTTTTGCAGGTAAAATAATCAACATGCGTTACGGGGGATGCAGTTCATAGTCAATGCTGGCTTTAAAGCTTGTAAGCTGTGCTTATTTTAAGACAGATACATCTTTGAGCCCCTTGTGGGCCACATACTATGCAGCGATGGGCCACATTTTTCCCACTAGCCTTGGGTTTGACATGTTTCTCTGTGTATGCCTGGGTGCTTTTCAGCACTTTTCCAACCCCTTCTTGTTGGCAAAATAAATGCTGGAAAAGTAGCTGAATTTGATGAACATTGTCCGTGTAGGACTGAAAACAGATTCCCAACTTTTTGTTGTTTCATAAAACTGTACATGGATAGACAGAAAATCAAGCACGTGTAAACTAACAGAGAATATGTATTTGGATTAGCTTTTAATGCACTCTAGACCATCTAATTCAATGAAGAATAGATGTTTACATTACAAAGCGGGTTTTTAAAAGTCCTTCTGAGTTATCTGGTTTCAGGGTTGCCACAATGATCGTCTTGTTTTATTGGTTTTCTTTGAGGACCATTCACATTCGGACTGGCTCCCCATCAGTGTTTGGGGTTACACGGAGTTCTTCTTGGCACCCAAAAGTGAAGTTTGGACCTGATTCACGTTTTGCTCTCCTCTGGCGTGCCAGGAAGGGTTACAACGGCAAGCAGTTTGGGGCTTGGCAGAGGGCAGCTTGGCTTGGCACTGCTCAGATTGCCGTTTCCATCAATACAGAATTTTAATGAATGGCAACTACATTCACTGGGCTCATCACAGGCGACCACGTTGAAGGCCTTTAAGCGCATGACAAATTAAAAACAACCCGATCTCTATAGCAAACTGCTCACTGATTTAGTCTAAAACTGATTGGATGATGGAAGGAAAAAGAACGTAAGTACAGCAGCTGTGTGAACTATTATTCATTGATGACAACGGACGCTCTCTGAGTACAATGAGGGAAGCATTCAGTGTCTCATGTTCTCTCATTTTCACACTGTCCTCCAGAGCTTTTCTCTCTTCCCTCTATTGTAGCGCTCCGCTGTCCCATCCGCTCATCCTCCCACTGTGTTTGTCTGAAGAAGCTTGTACCCCCGCTGGGTGCAGGGATGCCAGGGTGAAAGGCTCTGAGGAAGAATGCTTTTTGAACCCCTCTTGTCCTCCTGGTTTGATGCAGTACATCTCTCTGTTGTTGGACTCTTTGTGAAGCTCACCGGGAGGTCCATTACTTCAGACTCTTCTAACGATAATGTTTTGAGTCTCTCACCCGCCTTAAAATCCCATCCTCTAAAGGTTACTATCCTCTCCTGTTTGTTAGAGAAAGCCTGAGGGGAACGGAGTGTCATCAAGTGTCTTCTATTTGTCTGCAACCTTGAGTTCAGATAAGTCAGAGCAAAAAAAAAAAATGGTAAAACCCACTGATATTTGGTATTTTTTTTCTACATGTACCTCAAAACTCTTTATTTCATGAATGGGAATATAATTCAAATTTGGTGAAACATGAATATACAGTAATCTGATTTACATTTCACTTGATTCCCCATTGCCTCCTAAACATCCACATTATATGGACACAAAAATCAAACTGGCATTAAAAGTGTGTTAATCGTACCTTCATTGTGAGATACCTTATTGTCTAAAGGTTTCAGAACTCGGGTGTCAGATTTTTGGGCAGCAGTAATGTAACAATATAGTAATGACAAAGTTAACATAGTCAAGTAAACGTTCAGTTGGTTTTTTTAGTAAAGTAAAAGTAAAGTTACTCGTGAAAAAAGAATCACTTAAGTGAAAGTATCAAAAAGTATGTGAATAAAAGTTACTTAATTACAGCAGGGCGGCGCCTGCATTGCACAAAGGACAGGAGGATTGTTTTTCTCAAACATTATCCAATTTAAAATAAAAACATGCAACTCAAACTTTAATATGCAATCAAAGAAAACAAACATGTCAACACATTTAAAACACTGAGAGAATAAACTGTAAAATCAGCTCAGACCATCCTACAGAGCATTTTAATATCAAAACTTGATAAACATGCCATGAAACTACTGGTATAAAAACCTTAAATTACCTGACATGCTCGATATTTCGATCATTCTTGTGTCTATAGTGAAACAGTTGTTGCTCACAGAGACAGAAGACTGTGTAAACATGACTTTTAAAATAGTGGAAGAAAATTATTTAAAAAAATTCACGAGGTAGCTACTTTTGCCTGGTCGGTGGATAACCAGAGGGCAAGACTAGGAAGTGAGGTTAAGAGTTTAGCTGCTAGGGAAGGATTTCTTTGGGTCTGGTTTGATCACAATTGTAACAGAGACTGAACTCATCCCCTGTTGCTCCAGAGCAGGTGATGTAACATAAATATATAACGTTATTTAATTTTACCAAGCAAGTCCCGTTTATGTCTCAGATCTCTTTTTCAAGGGAGGCCTGGGCCTGAAGGCAGCCTATTGTACATGTTTTTAGGGGTGTGGGAAACCAGAGTACCCAAAAAAAAAAAAAAAAGAATAAAAACACAAAAGCACGAGAAGAACATGCAAACTCTGCACAGAAAAACCCCAGGTCCAAACCGGGGATCGAACCCAGAACCTTTTTGCTGTGAGGAGCCATCGTGTCGCTACATTGTTATAAACAGCAAGAATGGTCAGCTGTGAACTGCCTCTCTGACAAATTTTCACGTTACCCATGGCAAGACTAATCTGACTCACACGACTGTTCAGATAGTCAGATTTTGAAACTAGTCTAAAGGCAGAACTCAAATTGAGTGGCAATTTAAATAAAACCTTTACATTTCTCAATACTACTTTAGTATTGTTTGAAAGATTAATCATTTAGTTATTTATTTTTTGATTTTATTCATCTTCTGTTGGCATGAATCATACAAAAAAGGCACTAAATTATATTAGAAAGGAAGAACTCAAGTCAACATAATGGTGGACTGCATGATGGAGGTTTGCAATTCAAAGATTCTTCTATAGCACTCTCACATCCCGATCTGATGCTTGTAAAGTTCTGATGCATTTTGTTTGCCATCTCTAAATATTTATATAAAAACATGCTCATGTATCATTTTCTTAGCTTATATTTACACTTTGATCAATAAAATAATGAGAACACTTGTTCTTTTTTGTACAAAAATAAAGTGTAATTCATTTACAAGAGAAATTTCACAAAAAAACTATTTTTGTTTAGTTTTTTGCTAGTATGACTTCTGTACAGTGGATTTTATAAGCAAATGATAATTTTTTTGTTTGAACTGTTAGAAAACATAGCATGGAAATATAAAGTGGTTCGGAACCATGTTTCTGTTTCTTGAAATGGTTTATAGTTTGCACATCATTCGAGTTGTCACAGCAGAGGAAAGCAGATGAAAAGTTTTACATCCTCTCAGCCTCTGTAAATTCCATGTGCCATGACTTCTTTTTTGTTGCCATTCCTCAGAAGTTGTGGGTCTTCCCCCTGCGTAACCGCTGACAAGCCTTTACGGTAAAGAGCTGGAAGAGCTGAAAGGCTGTGTGTGTGTGTGCATAGGGACACCCTGACTACCCTGCTCCACTCCCGATGAATACATTAATTCATTTACCACTTTGAGGTCGCCAAGCCCAAATATTTGCCCCTGCACATATTTAATATTTATGATGACAAAAGCAAATATTGCCTGTTGGATTGAGTGACACACATGGAGAGGTCAAGCGCTGGGCTTGGCTGAGGGAAAGGGGGGGTGGGCATGAGGRTGATGTTATTGGTGTGTGGGTGCGAACGTGTGCGTGCCCCTCTCCTGAGAGAGCGGCTCCACATCACAGGGCCAGCGCACGCTGCTCTGTTTGCTTTTAAACACACATGCAAATATGACACAGTTCAGCAAACAGTTTGAGCATTATGGATTCACGAGCTTAGATTTCAACTCATCCTCTTAGATGGACAGCTGTGTTGATGAAAGGATGTTGAAGTGTGTATGTGGGGACTAAGTGAGTCAGTTTTTGGATATATGCTTGTCTCCTAGGTGTGTGTGTGTGTGTGTGTGTGTGTGTGTGTGTGTGTGTGTG
>NW_013952575.1:121897-130946 GCF_001266775.1 Austrofundulus limnaeus | reverse complement strand
GTGTGTGTGTGTGTGTGTGTGTGTGTGTGTACTCACAACTGTGAGTGTGAGTATTTGTGTGCATGTATTAACAGTACATGTTCCAGTGAGGTGATCCATTAGGAAGGACAGTTTTATGAGCTGAACTCAGATCTGGATCTCCTCAGATGAGATCCTGTTTCCTTTGGAGTGATCACCTTCATCGCCAATTCCGGCTCAAGGGCTGCATGACTAAATGGTGCATACCTAATCTCTTTTGAACTGCAACCCAATAGGAGCAGCCTTAAATTGTAATATCAAGTTTAGCRACGAGCTCTACTTTCAGATTAAGTTGCATGTAGCTTTTGTGGGTTTATGGCCTTTTGCTTTAGCGAGAGAACAAGGTGATACAAAAACCTTCAGGTGGTTCTTGTAAAACGTTTAAGGACTAAGATTTCTCATGCTCTGCAAAGATCATGTGCACAGGCATATGTGTGCTAATGTTGGATCAATGTTGACACATTGCCTTTGTATCCCTCCCACTGTTTAGGAAGCCTCAGAATGACCCTGGAGACTGACGTGGTTTAAGGAAACAAACTCAGGAGATCGTTCACACACTGATTACTCTTCACCTTTCCATTCCTATCTCCCCTCATATTTGCCTTTTATCTTTTCTTTTATGGCAACTTTTTTTGGACTTCCTTCTTKTACCTATGATGAGTTATTGTGCAAGACTGTGGAATGTACACAGACCAAGGATCCAGATGAAGTGTCATTGTTCTGCTTGCTTTAAGAAAGGATCTGTTATCTCACTTCTTCTTCTTTGGATGAGACCAGGTGGAAGAAAATACCTTCACGGTAAAGTGAAAAGAGTAGTTTTGGTTAAAAAGAGAGATATAGATGAAAGAATTGAGAGGAGAAAAAGGAGGAAAAAACTGAGACAACATTTGACAATGACTCACCTAGCGTTTACACCACCATAGAGCGATATGGACTTAGCAACCTAGTCAAGGGTAAAACAGGTGTGGTCATTCACCTGAACAATACGTGTCTTTTCACTGTTTGTATCTGTGTGAAAGAAATAAAGACTTGGCAATCATTCCAACACTCTTACCTCATTTGTGCACAATTCCACATTAAACATCATGGAGATAGAAGCAATGATGCACGTTTGGTTGTAAAATACATTTTATTACTAATAGTTGAGACCGAGACCAATAAAAAATTAACCAAGATACTCAGTTGCCATGTATTTATTGCTCTTCTAAAGAAAATTGTTGTTTAAAAAATCCWATCTCTGAGTTTTGCAAGCGTCATTTGTCAGGAAAACGTAAAAATAATGATAATGATCCACCTAATGGAAAATGCTCAAATTAACTCAAACATGCTAAAAAATTTGAATGGATTTCAACTATTAGGAAAGGTCATATTTTAGAGTGTAATCGTTTCTGACCATTTTTTAAATTAAACTCTTTGACGCCCATTGGAGGACAGATCAAATACTGTTTAAATCCAATAATTAAACACAGGAAGTAATATCTGGTTTAAACAAATCAAAGACCTGATTAAACCATCAGACTGACAGTTTTGTTGGAAACAGCAGATGTCTGCCATATTCCAAAAGACACCAGACCTTACGCACTTCAAACGACAAAGGTTGATTAAATGCAAGGCTTTGAATGTGTCTAGTGGTTAATTCTAAATAAAACAAGACAGGAGAGGTTACTTTGTGTAAATCAGCAGAATAATGCCATTGTTGTGTGAAGTTGGGGTCAGTGCCATGTTCATGGTGGTGGGGTGAACCCTCGTGACTCCAACGGGGGCAGCTGGCAGCTCTCCCGCTCCTTTTCTTTTGTCGACTCCAACCATTTGATGCCATTGAAAAAGAGCGAGACGCTGAGAGAGCAGAGGCGAGTGTTAATGTGAGCGTGCACAGCGGCGTGATGCGATGTGGGACAGCAGCTGAGAGCCCTTTCTCTTGGTGTGTCTGTGTGTCAATGGAGAATTGATGAAGTTCACTCTGATAGTGCCAATTATAGCTCAATCTGTTGCTCACCCTCCTCCTTGTCCGCCATAAAAAAACATAAATATTTTTGGTCAGAAGGCATATTAAATAAAAAAAAGAATGTAAGAGGTGATGGTAGTGGCACAAAGAATGGAGGACTACAGGTCATATGCCGAAGGCTTTGAGAGTTTCACACCTGCGAGTGTTAAGACACTTTGTAACCCTATCTCCTGCATATTGGATGTCTTCCTTTTCTTTGACACTGGATATGAACAAATTGCACATTGTGTTTAGGCAGAGGCCAGAAGGATTTCGGAAGAAGGAAGCCAGCAGGTCCAGGCTGTGCACAGCAGTAGCCTGAGACAGGAGATCAGGAGTGATTCCATGTGTAAGATTCCTTCCTTCTCACGGACAGTGCTAATGAAGTGTGTGCACCCTTTGTTAGACAGACTGAGAGCAGGCACTCCCACAGATACACCCAACGTCTTTTAGTTTTCAAAGCTTCCGCTCATAGCAAGCAAATAAATAAACAACTYAAATCACCTCTTGCAAGTTGTAAAATTTTGTAAATGATTTTGGAAATCTCTAAGGCTTCTAAATGAGAGGCTAAAATAAGAACTGAGAAGGATGTCCTCACTTAAAGATAAATTTGTTTGTCCCATTCTCTTGTCCCTGCCCTACTGAATGCATATGAGGAAGGGAATTAGCCGGTGTGGGAATATCAGAAGAGACAGATACCCGTGTCACCATGTAGCTACAATGAAAGACTCCCGTTTCCAATTATAGCTGGCTGTAATGATAATGCGATGTGAGCAGCTAGACAATGGTACAACTACCCATCAACTAAGTCCCCATCTGTAGGAGACGAGAGGGAGTGAGAGGGGAAAAGGGGGGAGCAAAAATAGGAGGAAAGTGTCATGATGAAGAGTGGAGGGGGCAGCGAAACATGGGGGAAAAAAGAATTGAAGCATGTGAGAAAACAAGTTTCAGGTTTTTATGTTRGTGAATAAATAGCTTAAACCTCGTGAAGTGGGGTTATGTGGAGTGGTTAGGAATAAACAACTAATGTCCTACCTGTTTTTACTCTTTAAACAACATCTTTGGGAGATAAAGTTTTACTTTGGCCAGAGTGATAAGAATGAWAAGCTAATCTAAACAGAACCAAGACTATAGTGGATTGCCATTCCAAAGTCAGAAATTTCAAAGTTCTTTGCTACCTTATGAACCTTTGCACCAGTGTTGATTTCACTTTACACGGATATTCCAGTAGAAACAGCAAAGTGCCACAGCTCCTACTGACACTAATTGCGCCAATGAAAAATATTCATAAAAAAACAAACAAAAAAAACCTATGTGTAAATAATGCCAATGCAAAATTAATGGCAATGTAAAAGTTCATAAACCAGCATTCACATGAACAGTTGTAAATTATTGACACGAAAGTTGTTTTAAGGCAATAAGAATCCTTAAGGCCTCTGGATGTTCCATCCGAACTGCCRAAATKGTCTCTCATTGTTGCAGTTACATGATGAAAATTATGTCATTTAGTGTTTGCAGCTTCCAATCTACTGCCCCTACTKTTCACAACTCCCTGGGAGAAAATTTCACCACCTCAGCATAAGAAATTTCTGGGGGATTGGCAAGACATTTAGGCATGTTTGTTTATGCTGAAATCACTCAGACAGTGCATTTTTTTTTTCAACAACTTGTTTCTAGAATTCAACTGTTGTACCTGGAAGCAGAGGACTGTCAATGTGTGTGAAAAAAACGAACATCGAACAACCAAGTGTYGACTAGAACTGGATTGAGTATACAGGGCCCTTTAGTCGTTGCTCCCCTCAGATTAGCTATTAGTGTGTCAATCTGATCAAAATTAAACAAAAAGCTACACATGAAAGTAAAAAAAAAAATCTTAAGATGTATTTCTACAAATAATCACTTTAGAAATCATGTTTTATGGAAGTTCATGCTGTGAGAAGTGGGACAATGTAGATGTTCAAACTAAAACTAAATAAACACACCCTCGCTCAAATAATTCAAAAGGATTCTCTGTTTTTCATTTCAGTCTTTATTATAAATGCCACCMTCTTCATCTCAAGGCTTCTTCAGACTAAAAGAGGTATCAAGAAACTTCCAGCACCACAGCTTCCTCAAGCTCGTTTACTCCCACTGTACACTCTGTCTTGTTCACCCTGCTGTGACCCACACATGCAGCCAGTGAATTTGATGGGTTTTCTATGGACATCCAGAGAAGGTACAGAGGCTCCAAACCAAACCTCAGCGATGCCAGGCCTATGAGGAAAGGAGGGGCCCCTTTTTGAGGAAGTCATCACAGAGTCCAAATAACAGGGCCATTCCCGCCTGGGGCCTGCTGTCAGGCCAATGATAGATGGTCTCAGTCTCCAATCCCTGCCTCAACTGGCCAGTGGTAAACAAAGGGGCAAATATAGAGACAGAGATGGGGTCATCTCTGCCACGAAGGGAGGGATTGTCAGCCAGAGAGAAGAACGGAGAGAGGAGGAAAACGAAAGAGGGAGGAAGGTCGGGCAAACTCAAGCATGCTGATTGCTAGTCTCTTCTTTGATTCACAAAACAGACGTGTTGTGCTGTTTCATTTTGTTTGTATGGTGTCCAGAAATCGCCAGCAATGAGACAGTGCTACATTTTAGTGATTGCAGCTCCCACAGCTGTGGCCACAGGAATGCTGGCTGCCCTCCGTGCCTCCTTCCTTTCCCCTCGGTCTCCCCATCTATCTTTCATTCAAGTCTTCTCTCGTTTCCTCACCTCTGTGCCTATTCCTCGTCCTCTTGCTCTTTCTGTCCTAAGGCGATGACTCTGGCTCTTCTGGGAAATCTCTGATTAACACTGAGGCTTTTTCTTACCCAAAAGGCCTGCTTTAACCCTCTTCTCTCCTCTTTCTAACACTCAACATGCCCTTGAGGTTCAGAGCCCTCTGGCAGTGACTCTGCCAGGCTCAACAGATGAATCAAAGACAAACACTCTGCACTCTGTCAACCAAAAATGTGGATTGATGATGATTCAACAGATTCTTTTTACAAATTAAGCTAAATGTACTAGCTTTCTGCTGTGGGTTGGAGTCTTGTTGAAGTGTTTTGTGTTGTCATTTGAATTAAATCATGTAAAAATAAATATCTGTGCACATATTTTTGGAAAATCAAGCCATTTACATATACATTTTTTTTCCCTCACAACCAACAGTATTTATCTGATTAACCAAGCAAAAGTGTTGAGAAGAGATATTTTTGATTGGTATTTTTTTCGAACATACTTAAAACAAGGGATTTTAATTTACAACAGTCAGCAGTTTGACAACTAAACGGTACAATTTAAATCAWACGTTGTTTTTTTGATAATATCCACTTTCTTTTACTCTTCTTACAGTGTCCCCAATGTCTGGTTAAAATCTGTTTTTTAAGATTTTATAAATCCATATTAAGAGTGTTTACATACCAAGAAGCCATCTTGTACAGTGGCTGGTTACTCATTAACTGGATTCTTGCAAGATTTACAAAGTTGTAGTTGTAGGAAACTCTTTTCTTGCACAACAGTAGATGTATGACTAAAACACAGTATCCATCCTGGTCTTGTGTTGTCARCTATGAGGTAGTTTTGATGCAAGAAGACATCAGTGGCACCCCTCATGCAGTAACTGATTGGCTTTCATTGATCTGACTGGTTGAGGTTCAATCAATATGGACAAAACAGATCATTTGTTTAGCCACCTGTTGAGTGTTTAAAAACGAGGAAGGACTTCATAAAACAGTCCTGTGTAGCAAGTTATATGGTGCACCAAATAAATAAAGTGCCATGTTCTGGAGAAAAATAAATGTGGAAATTTGCGGCGATACATTTTCTTTTTTCTGTAGATGAGCATGGAGATAAAGCACCCATAACTGTCAGCCAGTCATCAAACTTACTTAGCTGAAGTGATTTTATCTTGAGAGCATTCACGATAGTCACTATGTTTTTACTCTGGCAAGTAGGAGTTACAAGAACTGAAGCGAACTCCATATGTTCACAATGGAACATGAGCCACATTATTTGACATTATACACTTTTTAATCAGTTAAAGGTAACTTTTGGTCTGTGAAAATCATGAACTTATTGAATTTCTGGGTTGCTAGAAGCTGCCAGTCAGGAGTGAAAATAAGAGCGTTGTGTGAGCAGCCTCCAAGAGCCCAGCACACATTTGTTGTTGTCCCTGCTTGGTTTATAAGTCAGGCTAAGCTGACTGAATGTACTTGACCCTTCACCTGCTCCTTCTTTTCTCTCACACTCCTCTGCTCTTCATCTTCTTCAGTTCACTTCAGGTCTGCGTGTGGTCTCTGCTTAACCACCTGCCCATTAGAGTGCTTCATATCTCAGCTAGCACATAACTCAGTGTACTCTCACGTTCATGAACTGACTCAAATGTGTTCTTTCTCAAGACTCCAGAATTGATTTGGCTAATATTTAGGCCTGTGAGAGGGTTACTTACATATGTTGACTTTATGCCTCTCAGCTGCTCATAAATACAACCATTCAAGCTTAACACCTGGAGTCTTACTAGTTTCTTCTTTAACGGACAACACACCTTCTCAAACACACACAAAAAAATAGATGTTTCTGCTATACCKGTGTGAGTTTTAGTCGGTTTAGGATCTAAATGCAGACTAAAATTTGGAGCTAGGCAAAGGCAGGAACTTTAACAACAAACAAAAATCCTATCAGAAACTAAACTACATAGTTAAACAAAATTACATCAAAAGCACATAAATATATACCAAAATCTCCTTTTTAACATCATGGCCAGGGTACTACAGATGAAAAATAGTTGTTTGGCTAATTCTGGCTTTTTTAACTTATGAATTGTCATATGTTTTATTAAACTTCACTGTCCCCTTTTAAATAAATAAATTTGAAAAAATCTGATAATTACCATTAGAACACATGGAGCTAATATAAGTACACTGGGAAGGAAATTTAAAAAAAAAACAAATCAGGTGTGATGATTGTCAAATAAATCTAAATTGAAACAACCCGAAATTCAAGCCATGATAAAGTTTAAAAATAAAATGACAAATGATGGCATCTGTAATTTTGAGTGAAGATGTCATRGGTATTTTTGACTAAGTGAATACTCTTTATGAGTAAGTGTCAGTTTGTTCTCTGCAAATTGGGTACAAACGTCTGGTCACACCTGTTATTGTGTCCGTGCAGGGAAAACTCTTCTTTCTCTCAAAAGGTCAGACAGAGATGACTAACAAGCAGGAAATGATTCAAGACGTTGCAATGGTGAGGATGATGTTCAGAGAAAATGACACTGGATTGGCTGAAGGATGAATRGGATGGTGTGTAGCATGCGCTGCATGCGTTTGTGATCCATCAGGCTAATTAGTGACCAAGTTTGGAATAATGTTGACTTTACAGGAAAAACTGTCTTCCATTATTGGATACCTTTTGTGACTGAAGTGTGCACAGTCTTAATAAAAGTGCAAAAGAGTTGCATGCGTGAGTCATCTGCATTCTTTAAATAAAAATGCTAAATCATATTAAAATTTTTCATGTGATTGGTTGCAAAAATTTTTGACATACTTGTGATCTTTTATTTTCTTAACAGAACTTCCCTTTTTTCAGTCTACAGCTGCTTACACTGCATTCAAAAATATAGCCGCTTGTTGACAACCTTATTATGCTAACAAAGGAAGGCTGAACAGATGAGATTTGGTGTTTGGACCATGTACCATTCACACTTTGTATGCTTGCTTGTGTTATTCCTAACATGAGGCAAATCATTTGGTCTGCTGCTTTAAAACAAAAGGGCTCTGGTCCAGTTTATTCCCAAAGGAAGGCAAGGAGAGAGAATAACACCATGGAGTTGAGTTCAATCTTCAACACTGCTTTATGGAAGGGGGTGGGGGGGTTTAAGGTAGTTAACTAGTGGCAGGCGTTCAGATGGGTTGTACTGCAACTTCAAACAGGAAACATTATGGGTGTGCGCGCTCACAGGATATTGGACTGTAAGGCTGCTGAACACGGCTGGATTGGAAAGAGGAGGCTTTGTATTGAGCCCATTAGAGCCCTAAACCGATACTAATGAAGCCGTTTCCTGTACAAACGGAGGGGCTCAGGGGAAACTGGCTTTAGCTCTTAATAAAGACCTCTCCAATCCTGGTTAAGATGTTAAAAAATGTTATCTGGGTACTGAGTGGTATACCACTGGTTCCAAGCAGAACCTCCCTTTGGAAAAGTTAATTACGCATGATTAATGGAGTGTTTACCTTCCAATGATATCTGTGACAGCACAAAGCTGTCGTAAGGCTTGTCAAACCCAATTCGAGCTGAATAAGTACTTATGTGATCGCATGTGATGGGCCTCCTCTCACCAGCACCAGCCCTCATCAATCAAGCCCCGCTGCTCGCAGTAGTGGGAAATTGGTCTATCAGCGCAGCCACCCCCCCACCCCTACTGCCACCGCCACCGCCGCCACCTCTCTCCCTCCCCATTCAATCAGGCCTGGGGCTACAATGCTTCTTTAGCTCTTACTTCTGACCAACGCAGGGGTCATGGGGGAAAGTGGGAGCCAGAGCTGAGCCCATCCATTACAGCTCTTGTTTCTTTCGGTGGCAGCCGGACGACAAGATTCTATTAAGAGCTCCGTCTATTCAGCACTGAGATTACACTAGGGCCCTCTCTTCAAGCACACCTCACCACCAACCCCTTAGCCCTCACCAAAAGCCCTATACCTGCCTTGAGGGCCCCAACACCACTGTCGCCACAAGTCCGCTGCAGCTCATTCTGCCCGTTTTTTATTCCTCTTTTTCTTAGATTTCCCCCCCATCTGTAACCAGAGGAGAATGATCACTAAGAAAATAAATAGAAACATGAAAATAGACAAAAAGACAGGGAGAAAAGCCTAAAGGAAAATAAGACCAGACACTTCGGCACTGACCTGATTCTTATTCGGATGTGGGCAAACATAGTACCTGCCTGCTGGGCAGACTTTGGCCCAAAGGTACTGCCATGAGCATAGCCTCACAACAACTGAACACACACACACGCACACACACACACACACACACACA
>NW_013952575.1:117713-121842 GCF_001266775.1 Austrofundulus limnaeus | reverse complement strand
CTATAGACACCTGTGGCTCGGCCGAAGCTTTTATTCTTAATGTTTTTTTCATTACTTTTACTTTTAAACTTTAAATAGTTTTAAAACCAGTACTTTTACATTTTTACTTGAGTAAAAAGCTTGAGCTGAAATTCTACTTTAAAAAACGTATTTTAACCCCAGGATTTACATATTTATATCATTTATGATATGATATGACAACCAGTGACATGATATGAATATGAATATTTTTGACACATCTGTGTAAAAAGTAAGACAGAAAGAGGGAGAACTGTCAAACAAACAGAAATTTCAGTGTTTTATTTCTATCATAATGTTCAGTGTTTGCAAACTCTCTAGAACTTGATTATGAATAACTCCCACATCAACAAGTGGCATTCATCAGGGATGAAGAATGAATGTGAAGCTAGAATGTATGTATATTCTCAATTTTTTTGTCACTCAACCAAAGCTTGCTGCTATATTTCTGCATAGAAAACAGGACATGTGAATGCAAGGAGGTAGAGCAAAGAACCATAAAGGTTAGGTGACAAACGTGCCTTGAGGACAAGTGAAGGAACAAAAAGGGAGAAAAATAGCTAAACATGGAAATCATGGAGCAGTGTGTTTGTGCTCTGCTGCATGGTTTAGAGTTGGCAGCCAGCTTATGGCCTAACAGGATCGGAATTCTTCTTCAGTGGCAGCGTAATCAGCCCCAACTTCCTCTGATTCAGAGACCGTAGGCCTTGCTCTCCGCCTCTTTTGTTTCGGCCGGGCCGCGCTGACAGCACAGAGGAAGCAGCCATCTGACTGTCAGGAGAGATGTTGAATGTGTATAAACACTGTGCGCAGGAAAGGAGTGCCGAGAGAGCAAAACTGACAAACTTCATTGCCGCTAATGTGTCTGTGTGTTGATGGGGGTGCTCGTGCCATCTGCGCTCATACAGTAGATGTGCGCCCACGTGTTTGTGTTTCTTGGCAGAGCTCTGCCCGTGTTGCAGGCCTCTCCCAGGGGAAAACACGCGAGACGAGAGTGAAAGAGGTTGTTTAGGAATATTCCACACACTAGCTGTCAGGCCACTCATCTCCAGCTGCCTGCCTAAGACTTTTGTCTTTGTTAAATGTTGTGTGACAATGAGATTTTCCAAAGGGCCACCCAGATAAAGAAGTGGATTGAGAGAGGTGGCGTGGGGGGGCTCCAATATGAGCTGAGATGGTCTGGTCATAGTCCAGCAGCTCTTCATCACTGCTGCAGCCGCAGATATATCTCCTCTCTGTCTCTAAAGTACGCTCGCACACACAAACACACCTTCATCACACTCTCTCTCTCTCTCTCTCTCTCTCTCTCTCTCTCTCTCTCTCTCTCTCTCTCTCTCTCTCTCTCTCTCTCTCGCATTCGTGCACATACCTTCAACTTGCACCCAATTTCAATACACACACACAAATAGACCTCCATTCCATCACCAGAGCTCTAGATCGTCGATCGATCCTCCCAGCACCCAAGCCCCCGGCAGACACCTGCAGGTGATTGATCCCCAAATCAGTCCCTCACAACCCCGGTGCTATAAAAACCATAACAACCCATCATAAAAGTTGATTTATCTTCACCTAGTACTGGGCCTTGGGGTTGGAATATTAACCCAAAAGTGTTTGACACCACACTGATTGGTTTGGAATCCAATAAACTTTGGGGAAACTGACGAAAACATCTGATGGCTCAAACCAAGTCTGGCAACTGAAATGTGCCAAGTCAGATTGTTTGATAATTCAAATGTATAGAAAGAGCTAAATGAACTCTTTTTTAAAACTATTGTTTTCATATGTTTTCATATGTTTTCATGCATAAGAATAATTCACAATTACATTTGAGGCTTTCAATGGAACCTATTGTCACTATTATTTACAAACATTACTTTTTTTGAATGCAATTTATTCAAATGAAGGTCCTGTCTTCACTAGTGCATATTTATTTTACCATTGATTAAAAAGCATCCAGATGACAAACAGGAATTTAGACAAAAATGCTAAAATACCTATGCAATGCCAGTAGGTGGTGAGACATCAATATTAACTACCTATACCTCTAAAATGCAGAGAGAGAAAAAAATTCACAAACAACTATACTAACTATATACTTTTTTGACACTATTTACTTTATTTAATCTTTTTGGCATAGTAAAGTTAAGTGGTAACAGCAAAATGAAGATAATCCGACAGAAACAAAATGGTAAAAACAGCTTGTTGTACTTTGTGGAGCTCAAAATTGTAATTATTTTTTAATGGGGGTTGTTGTTTTTTGTGAAATGTTTATTTTTGTGGTAATTTATAATTCAACATAACATGCAGAATCATCAAAAGACGTCTTTTTTTGGTTTTACTCTGATTTATTGCAATAAGAAATTAAAAGGARTGTGTGTGTGTGTGTGTGTGTGTGTGTGTGTGTGTGTGTGTGTGTGTGTGTGTGTGTGTGTGTGTGTGTGTGTGTGTGTGTGTGTGTTCTTGTGCCCAAGCCACATTTTAATGAAAGCTTTGGATAAGAGCAATGCCAGGAGCACGATGCATTGGTAACAACACCACCAGATGCTGTATGTACTCCTTAGTGCAACAGGCTCCCTGGTTAAATATAGTCCCAGTTTAACTCAGGGGCCTCTTTGAAGCCACTGAAAGCCAGTGAAGCCTCTAATGGGAGCCACTTCATGTCCCCCATGTTATGTGTGAGCCACTCAGCTTTCCTTCATCTTATGGTTGTTGCAACTGATTTCCTGTTTCCTAAGTTAATTTTGGCTTTACTTGTGTCTGCATATAGTAATGGTTGGAAGCCTAAAGCCTTCAGAAGAGTTTCAGTACAGAAAGGCCAAATTAACAAAGAAGGCAAAATAGTTTGCCTAGTTGCTGCTGAAAAGATATTCCATTGTTAAATATAACTGAGTGGCACAGCTTGGGAGATGGAGATTATTTAAAGACAACGTTGGAGTCAGGTGTTTTTAGCCAGTGGGTTGAAAGTCAAGTGTGAGTGCTTACTCTATTCAGTTGAAAGAACAAAACTTTTATCTTCACAACTTGTGATACTGGAAGTATAGGAAAAATAAAGTATCTTCGAACTACAAGAAAAGCTAATGCTGCTTATCAGATTGAAACAAAGTACATATAAATGTTTTTTTAGATTTTACAGTCAAATCTATTCTGTAGAAACAGACAAACATTCAAAACCAAACGCTGCAGGCTTTATCATTTGTTGTCTGACAAAGCCACCTTAAGAGCAAGTTGAGTCAAAAGAAGTTTAAASTAACTCTAAGGCCATGTGTACTGGTAAAATTAAAGAGTCCAGAAATGCAATGAGAAATCTTCAACTCTCAAAAACATGATTGCATGACACTTTTTTTTGTTACAAAAGAAGAGGAAGYCAAGAAAGTTGTTTATAAAGTCATTGGTGAATGAGTGAGACCAACCATTTCGATTACAAATGAGGGTTGAGTGATGTATTCTACCTATAACTGGCATGTAAAACATGGTGGTGGCAGTTTAATGGTTTGGCTTGGTTTTGCTGTAACTGGACCAAGGTGGGATATTATCATTTAGAATTACAACTAACATATTTTTGATAGGTTAGATTTTTTTTTTCATGTTTTAAGTGGTTGTTCAAACACCTGGCAAACAAAAAACACTAATGGTGTCAGTGTGTTGTTCTTAAAGGGGCTATATCATGTAAAATAAACTTTTTTGAGTTTTACATCATGTTACAATGTTATCCTCTCATCAAGAAAATGCTCAAAGTCTTACTTTGACTCATTCATACATGTTTGAGAAATCCTGTAGTGTCCAGAGGCAGCCAGGCAGAGGAGCAAAAACAACCGGTTGGGACTAGAGCCACCTTTTGGGACCATTTCTGCCTCTGGGCTGTGTCTCCAAGCCGAGCTTCCTCATCACAGAGCACACCTCCCCATCCCCTACCCCGTACACCCCGCCCATGACTCCTGCAGGCTATCAGTAGCAACAAAGCAAACAACTGGTGAAAGTGATAGTGAAACTGAAACTACCTGCTGAGCTCTTAACAATACTTCTCACTCAGTGAAGCCCTTTTCAGATTTGAAACACCCTTGAGGAAATGTATTTTCAGATGGCAAGTAAACTGCATCATAGCGCGCAACAC
>NW_013952575.1:114344-116878 GCF_001266775.1 Austrofundulus limnaeus | reverse complement strand
ATTGCCACTTTAAGCCTTTAGAAAAATGGAATCACTTCTCAGTTGTTTGAAATTCAGTGTGCAATGGCACATTTAACATTTATTCTACCTCTTTTGAGCTTTTCATCAACTTTGACTTTTTTTTCTGGGTCTTTACATTATTAGACTTAGTACATTGCCCTTTGTCACAAGTAGCAAGCTTTTTGTCTTGGTCTGAAATTCACCAACGTTAAAATATTAGCCTTCCAAGTGGACACAGTTCATGGAGAGCAGGTTGTCACATTACTGCAGTGTCTTGTTGTTAAACGTGAGAAGAGGGCTCACTGAACGTGAGGCACTCACACATAAAAAAAGCTCTTTTAAAGATGATATCTGCGAGCGTTGTAGAGCCAATTTGTTCTCCCTGCGGCAAAAGGCAACATGCTCTAATTACCGCCCCCTTTCTGCACCGCGGGGCTGGAGCGGAGTGGATTGAGTTGTTTAAGTTTCCAGTTCGTCCCATGCGTGTAGGAGCCTTGTGCCCACTGAATTTATGCTTCAGAAATGTGACCTTTGACTCCTGTGCAGCTTTATCACACCCAATAGCCCACATACAGCGTGGCCCTGTGTGCTGAGGCTCCTTGAAGGAAGTATCTGTGATTTCCACGGCAYACACTGCTTTGTGTACATCACAGACACCCCTCACCCTTCAACTGAGAACATTAGCTTCTTCAGGCAACTGTTAAAGTCTCTGCTCCTCCAGACAGAAATGCACTTCTTATCTTTATTTTATAGACATTTAAGCTTGTTACATAAGTTTGAAAAAGTTGAGGCATGTTTTATTGAGAATTTCCTGCGACAGAGTTTGGTCTGAACCGTCTCAGTTGACATCACGTAAGCTGTGGCTTTTCGTGACAAACTGCCAGTGACATTAGAAAGAAAGTTTCTAAAATGTTTCAGATTGTTCTTGGGGATCCTCAATTTCCTCACCAGAGTTGTTAGAAGGCCTCRCTCTTGTGTCACGGAATTGTTGAACATGTTCAAAAAAAAAATAGTATCTCACTGAGCTGTGACTGTTGCATGCACGGATGGCAGAAAATAGGCTTTTTTTTTCACTTGGAAGCATGTTCAACAACTTATTTTCATGAACTTCCACTCAAACTTGAGTCAGAATTTGTAGAATTTACTGTATTATACACACTGGGGAAATTAGCACTCTAGACAAACATATGGTTTCATATGTCCACAACAACTTTGTGACGATTTTGAAAAAAGACATGTATGGTACTGAGGCTGCAGATGTATATATGCTTTATAAGCATGTATTGTCAGTCAGGACAGACAAACTAAACTAATGTGTTGTGCAAAAGTGCAGAAGTTCAATATTAGCCCATAGCTTCACACTAGTGTGTTTTTTTCAAGAAAGAGTTGTTTTATAAACTTGATATGTAAAAACTAGTTACTAAATTGGTGTGTGCTTCTTTCATTATACTCTATGCTCCATGATTGTCTCAGCCAAAAAGGTAACTATTGATAATTGATTGAATATCGTTTTAAAAATAATCAAACACAGAAGTKAAAAAGACATCCCAACTTCAATGGGTCTAACCAAGAGCTAGTCTAGTTCCTGTCAAAGCTGTCTTGAGAAGTTTTTAACTTAGGAGAAGTTCTTGGTCTAAAACTGCAATGTGGGAAATAAAGTATATGACTCAAGAACCTGTGAAAGGTCGGTTTGAAAAATTCCTTCACATTTTACAGAACATTTAGCCCTTTTTGAAAGGATCCTTTTTGTGTATGTGTGTGTACAGTTGTGAGTCTGCAGTATCAAAGGGCAGGAACAGACTGTCAAAACAAAATGACCGTGCACCAATTCAGCCTCGTTCCCGACAGGCCGCAGAATTTGTCAAGAAATCATCCCTCTCTCTGTCTCTTTCTGGATGCCTGGCTGATCCCCACTGGCAAAATGAAAATAATCCAAAGTAATTAGAAGTGAGGCCGGTCTGGTCTTGAGAGCCCCCGGGCGGCMGGGTAAACATGGCGAAGGGGGTCCGGGAGGGGTGGGAGCGAGGAGGAGAAGGGGGTGCTGACCTTGTCCACATAAAGCAGTGATTTATGAAGTGCAGGGCATAGCAGCGGGGCTTCTGTCTTCTCCCGCAATACCAAATTACCGAGGTGGAGATTAACACCCCGCTCAYAAACGGGCCAACGTCCAGACCCGAGGAAATTTTTTATTTTGATTTTTCTCCTTTCATTTCCTCTGCTGAGCTTTAATGCTAATTGGGACACATGGACACAGAGTTTATGCTTTAATATRAGGTGGGCTTAAAGTTGCACACTTCCCATATTGTGCACTCATAGAGCTTGATGGATGTGCTAATTAAAGAATAAACTGCAGAGYGTTTTGCAAAACAGGAGGCCATCCATTCGTTTTGGTCTGTGAAAAGAGTTCCCACCACCTGATTGAGTCGCCTCACATTTAAGCAAAAYAAAATGTGCAACGTGGGGAGAGGGCAGTGGCATGTGTATACAGACTCATGACGAAGACTTAATGCAGCTTTTCGTCCGTGTCAATAGGA
>NW_013952575.1:109950-114167 GCF_001266775.1 Austrofundulus limnaeus | reverse complement strand
ACACACACACACACACACACACACACACTCTCCTGGAGGATGTGCTGGAATGCACACCAAACAGGCCTTCCCAGTGTTTCCATGCGGCCCCCTCGGCTGCAGCCATACACACGGGTCCTGCAGCAGCTCACTGGGTTGAGGTCAGTTTGCAACCCATACGGGAACGACCCCCTCCCCTATGCCTTTCTCTCTCTGTTCTCCACTTTGTCCCAAATGACTTCACATAGACTTTGCAGCAAACTCCAAAATCACTTTGCACATCACCTGATTKTGTCTAGCTCCAAAAGGTGGGTTATGATGTTTCTCCCTGTCTGTGTCTGTGTGGTGGTGGTGGTGGTTGGGGGGTATTTGTCTGTCTTTAGCAAAATATCTCATGAACCACCAAACAGGTTTTAATGAAACTCTCAGAGATTAATTGTTGGATGAACGTCTACGACTGATGGCAAATCAATCATCTCAAACACAAAAGTGGCTATTTAGTCATTTTCACAGCCATTGAGCTAAATTTGCTGTGGCAGTAGCTGATACTCATCCTCAACTCATGCTTAAAGGGGGTATTATGTTGTGATTCTTGTGTTTTTGTTATTTTTGGTAATAATTTTCAGATTGGTTTTTCATTGTTTGGTATTGTCTTATTTTTTCATTTCCTCTTTTCAGTTTCCTGTGCCATGTTTACCTCAGTCAGCTTCTTAGCATTTTTCCAGCCTGCCACACTCACCTGTCCTCAATTGTAATCACCCAGCTGTTTCCTACTTCCACTCAGCCCTGTTTGTATTTAAGGATCTTCTCTTCATCACTTCAGCGTCTGACCATTGCTTACCCATATTTGTTCTCTGCCCCATGCCCCATGCCCCGATTTTTTGTTTTGTTACCTTGCCACCACGTTGGCTTATTTCTTTATTAAAGTCTTTAATTACTTTAAGTTTGGTCTGCCTGCCTGCATTTTGGGTTCACCTCACCACCAAGTCGTGACATATTATGTATTTTCCAGGCACATAGTTCAATTCTATACCACAATCARGTAACTATGTTACCTATGGTTGTTCAAAAATAAATTTGACTTTATATCATAGTCTGTCATAGTATTTAAATGTCTTGAAATTGGCCTCTTGTCTCTTTAAGAACCTCTACCGTTTCCAACTCTCCCACTTCAGCACATCTTCAAGATAATGCTTCAGGGTAGGGGTGCTGTGTGGTTTGGGAGCTCAGATGCAGACTGAGCTCCAGGGAGGAGCTTTGTGTAARTGGGTGGAGCTTTGTACCAGCAAGTGTTTAGGCAGCTCCACATGGCTACCTCAGGAGATTCAAGCATTTATCAAATGTGTAAATGAGTCAAAACAACACTCTGGGTATGTTTTTGATGAGGGAATGACATAATGTGATATAAAGCTTAAAAAGGTTGATGTTGCCTAATATTACACACACACACACACACACACACACACACACACACACACACACACACACACACANCACACACACACACACACACACACACACACACACACACTCACAACAAACCCCTTTAAAGCACACCATTGCACAAGAGCTTTGCCCAAAACATCGACTGTAAATAGAATGAGCTCTTTTTTTGTTTGTTCCCTAAATATAAAAAAAATTACTGAGCACATTTTAACAACATTTAAACATTTCCAACTGATTACCATTTGATATTTAACCTGTTCAAAATGTCCACCATAGGTCGTTCAAAATGTCCACCATAGGTTTTGACCTTTTCAAACACAAAATTGGCTAAAATTCACCTATTAGGCTAAATGTAGTAGCTGAGAATCATTCACAATTGCAATGCATGTTATTAGATCACGTGACATTGCATGAGATGTCCATGTTTGACAAAAACAGGTATAACTTTGTCAGCTGGGCAGCTGTGGCTGAGTGGTTTGCTGGTGGTAGTCAGAGGGTCCGGTGGCAATGGTGAATGTCTGACTTTTGTCAGTGTGCCCCAGGGCAGCTGTGGCTATTATCGCCATCAGTGTGTATGAATGGGTGAATGACTGATTACAGTGTGAAGCGCTTTGGAGTTTTAATAAAGTGATGTACAACTTGTGCAAGTCATTCACCATTTCACAACATACGAGGTTCGTAGTTTTTTTTTTTTCTGAATGGGTGATACACATTCAATCAAGGAATATAGGCTTTTTATTGCCATAAAGCTTGTCCAAAAGGATTAAAAGTGTTGGCTGACGATACTGAACCTCAGATCAAGTCAAAACTCAAATTCTTTGATCAAAAAAATGCTCATGTATGAATTGGTTTCAGCGTGACCAAGCGTTTAAAATAAACACATGCACACAAAAATAAAATAAAATAAAGCCACAAGCGAAACAAGCAAGGAGCCATTAAAGCAACTCAACCCCATCTGAAGAATTTCACAGCACTTTAAAGACCCAGCATCAGCACGCTCGCTGCTCGTTGCAAGAGTCTTCGGAATGAGTATGAAACGCTGCGTGTCACGATACAGTCGGAGCTTAACGCGCCCTGAAGCCTGTTGGGTTTGTAATTTGTCGATAAACAGCTTATCCACACCAGTCTTTGACGCGTCACAATGGTTCTGACAAAAGGCAGTGGGCATAATTCAGATAAAACACATGTATTTCATCTTTCAGAACACTGTTTATGGCAAAATGCTCAAACAAAATGTGAATTAGAGCCGGTGCATTGCAAATAACTCTCCTGGATTATTAAACGAACAAGTGTTTTATATTCACCCCGCTTCAGTCTCGTGTGATCATTATATATTCAAGCACAGAGAATGGCTGCATCTTTCATGTCATGCTTTGACGCCTTATCATAGATGTTTTGCGATGCGGTTAACGCGAACAAGAAAAGAAATGGGCAACTTCTTCTAATAAATCAGAGGGTTTTCACTCTTGAAACGATGCAAAAAAGAGAGCACAAACACTGAGTTTTTAAATCTACTTTTCTTTTCTTTTCTTTTCTTTTGGCTTTGGGGTGAGTCTACTCAACCTTGTGTAAAAAATATATATCTGCCCCTATATAAGTTACAACTCTCAGTTACAAGTCTGGGAATAAAGTAGGGCAACTGCTGATCATAAATAGATATTTAAGTCATAAAATTGTAGTCTGTTCCTCGATTCATGCAGGGTTTTTTTCACTTTTTATGATTTTCTTTTTTGGTGATAAAAATGTTTCACATCAGCAACAAATTGAATTCATAAATAGTTTAAAGCATCTCATTCTCCCCCTGAAATGATAAAAGTTGCATTCAGTTGATCACGCCATCTCCTGGTGGAAGAGACAAGTACAGCTTCTCTTCACCAGCGGGGCCCAAGTCTGATTCAAAGGGAGTCCAGCCCCTCTTTTACCCTCCTGTGAAACAAAAATTCCGCATGGTTTTCCTCTATTTTTCCCCCAGATATTTCCTCCTTTTGAGTAAAAAACAAAAATAAAAACATACAACAACTCTCAAACTGCTCCTGATCCTCTATCAGACCCGGAGAGGCCCGTGAAGCAATCACTTTCCCAGATTACTTGTATTTAATACACAATGCATCATAAAACAAATCCCTCATCCTGACAGGAAGAAAATAGAATAGCTCATTCGACTTGAGCTTTCCCAATTTATGGCTAAATTAAAAAGGCTTCCAACAATGGACAAGTCGAGCAGAGGCAGGAAATCAATGACCAGGGYGGAGCAGGGTGGGCAGGAGGGGGTTTCTCCCGTGGCTTTCAAGGAG
The DNA here is from genome assembly GCF_001266775.1 of Austrofundulus limnaeus. Classification (NCBI taxonomy): domain Eukaryota; kingdom Metazoa; phylum Chordata; class Actinopteri; order Cyprinodontiformes; family Rivulidae; genus Austrofundulus; species Austrofundulus limnaeus. Next base: position 110,448 of record NW_013952575.1, on the reverse strand, counting down.
CGCAGCATGATGGGAATGGGTGGCAGGGTCCTGCCTTATTTACACATGATTTTTCCTGTCTTTCCTGTACATTTGCTCTGCGATTCCACGAAAAACAATGGGCATTATCTGGGATGGAAGGTCAATGTCACAGAGTGAGGAGTTATCCATCATCATCATCATCATCATCATCATCATCTGCTCTCATCAGCCAAAAGCAAACCCCACTCACCCACCCCACCCTCTCTGTACTCCCAGGTTTTAAGAGCTGCCTGATAAACTCCTCTCATATCAGGGATAGTTCAGTTTAAAACTCTTGGATTTCAGTAAAAAACACTAAGCAAATAAAATGTCTCTTTTTTTTTCTCCCAAGGAAAAAATTGTCTTTGCTTTGACATTTATTTTATGAACAGAAAATTGTGAATTATGGAGGAAGATCTCTCTCTATTTCAAATCGTTAAATGTTGGAAAATAGGCCAAAGCCTCATATTGTTTGGATTTTTTTAATAGTTTTTAAAC
>NW_013952575.1:108500-109866 GCF_001266775.1 Austrofundulus limnaeus | reverse complement strand
GCGAGGGAGACACATCCCACCAACCCGTTCCGCGCGCCCCGGAAAACCTCCCCATCTCTCTGCTGTCACACACGCAGACGGGCCGTCCCGGGCTGGATGAAGAGGAGGAGGAGGAGGAGGCGGGGGAGGAGGAGGATGGTGGTGGTGATGATAAGAGAAAGGAAGAAGGGGGAGAGGAAGGGGGAAATGAAAAGTTGAATGGCTTACTAGAAAAAAAGAAAGGGTGAAAAAAAGACACCTAGGCGCGTCTGGACAGGACAGGACAGGACAGCAGCAGGAGGAGGAGGAGGAGGAGGAGGAGGAGGAGGAGTGGTGACAAGAGAGAAGAGCCGACTGAGGCGCAGAGCATCAGTGGAAAAGTTGGCAGCAAGTTGGGGATGGGATTTAGTACCGTCCCGCGGTGTCTGTAGGACGGCTAGAGGCTGTCTGAGAGAAGGGGGGAAGAGGAGGGGGGTTCGATTCGACCGACCGCAGCGGTGTCCGAAGACTGAAGGAGGAGGTGGGGGGGGCTGAGGTTTGAGCGCACCGGAGACACGGGGACGCGTTTCTGCGGCTTGGAGACACGAGGGGACACGGAGGAGTCACAGAGGCGGTGCGTAAAATCCAAGAGGAGCGCGCTGCGCCTCCGACACGTTTTTATTTATTTAAAAATTCAGCTTTATTCCTAGTTTTTATATATTTCTGGAGCTTCACGTTGTGTCGCCTCTCGGTTGGAACAAGCGGTAAGAGGATTTCTGAATGAAAACTGTTCGCTGATTGTTTCAGAGTAAAGCTGATGTTCAGGATGTGTGTCCTGACGATGGGATTTTTTATGAGCAAAATATTTATTCTGTGGCAGCTTTATAGAAAGGCGCGGGGGCTGATTTGTGACCCTGAAAAGCCATTCTGTTCTGCATCCTAACAATCRCCTTGTCTTCATCATTCTTCGCTTTTCCTTCAACTGATTGTTTTCCCTACTAAAACACTAAGATTAGACTAAGATTAGCAGATGCAGAGAAACAAAAATAATAACAATTTTAAATAGTTTTAGATTGTGAAACTGAGGAAACTGCAACTGTTTCTGTGACAGAAATTCACTGATCGCTTAATGATATTCGATTTTTTTAATTTGATCTGGAGGTATTTTAATTATAAATAATCATTAGAATTAGAAGAAACGAACAAACGAACGGTGCTTATTTTCAATTCAAATATTGCTATTGTCATCACGTTTACTGTTTTCCTGTTTTTTTACGTTTTCGTTAAAATGTATTGTTCAGCTTCAGTTTTGATGAAAATTTTACATAAGGAAAAAACAAAAATTCGTTTTTGTTTGTTACATTTTTACCCTATATTTTCGTTGATAAAAACAATGAAATAATTGTAA
>NW_013952575.1:106401-107732 GCF_001266775.1 Austrofundulus limnaeus | reverse complement strand
GTGCATGTGTGTGTGTGTGTGTGTGTGTGAGTGGTTGGGCCATGTTTGGACACAGTAACCTGTTTTGATACTAATCAAAGTCTGATCCCTCTTTCTTTTTCCCTTTTTTGTTTCTTTTCTTCTTTTTTTTTTCCACTCACTCTCTCTGCAGATCTTGGACGGGTCAGGCCATGTAAAGTTTTGCGTGGATGCCAGCAAACCAGACGCAGGCAGCTGGCTGAAGCACATCCAGTTTGCCCCCGCGKCCTCGCAGCATAACCTGACAGCGTGCCAGATCGATGATCAGGTATGGGAGGACTCTCTTTTAAACACATCACAATTTCTATATAATGATCTAAAGAAAAGGAGAGAAGCACACGACTAGAGCTCAAAAATTCCCAACAGATGATGTGTTTTTTGAAACGTGCTCCCTGGCAGAATGCCTCCAGTTTTAAACTCCTTTCTTTAAGCGGAGTTTCGATGCCAGAAGGCCTCCCTGTCCTGTCTGCACACTGTTGTGTTAAAAGGTGTTATTGTGATCTAAGGCAGATATGTGCAGTTGGCCCACCTTGCTTTCATTTAACACACACACACACCTTCTCCCATGCTGCAGCACAGAGTCTCCTCACTATCTCTGCGTGTTTGCCCTCCCACGGTTGTGTCGTGCGAGGACCACAGGGCAYGATCAGAGGCAGCCGGCCCGAGACGATAGTTCCACTCACTTCCCAGTCACGCTTTGCGATATAAACTCTTAGATATGTCAGGAATGCTGAAGTCCTTTTTCTGCTCACCTGGCTGCAGAGAGGTGCGTGACGCGTATATGGGGGTCTGTTCATCTGTGTAATCCCACAGCCCTGAGAGGAAGAGGAGGAGGAAGGGGGGGTGTGCTCCTGCACAGACAACAGGCCTAAACTTTGACGCGTGTGTGGAGCATACCATCCCCTGACCCGAATGAAACACATAATCTGGCTCGCATGGTTGTCATCTCTTCTCACAGGTGGTCCATCTAGATCACTTGTTCGGCACCAAGCGCAGAGATTCAAACAAAATCCGTAGATGACGTTCCCTTCAAAAATTTAAATAAAAATACTTGTACATTTAGATACTAAACTAGAGAAAGGATTTGCCTTGACGTACTGTGTAAAGGTTTCTCCACTCAACAACCTTTCCCCACATCTGTGTTCTCTCTTCTTGCTCATCTCATTAAAGAGGTAGCTGAAGAAGCTCATAAAGAGGAGGTGAAATCAGAGCAGGAGCCTTTCAAATGCACTTACCCCCACTCTTCTTGTTAAAAAAAGAGAGACAGAGACAAACAAGGAGAGAGAGAGAGAGAGAGAGAGAGAGAGAGAGAG
>NW_013952575.1:103259-105921 GCF_001266775.1 Austrofundulus limnaeus | reverse complement strand
TGTGTGTGTGTGTGTGTGTGTGTGTGTGTGTGTGTGTGTGTGTGTGTGTGTGTGTGTGTGTGTGTGTGTAAGCTCATGAGGGCATTTTGTATCCATGTGTGCCCAGAACTTTATGTATGTTGACTCGCTGTGAGTGTGTCAAGTTTTATTATATCCCTGGAGTGTGTGCACACACCTATAAGAGCCAGTGTTTCTGCTTGTGCCCACATATTAGTTTCTTTTATGTGCGTGTGTGTGTGTGTGTGCATAATGCTGCAGGATTGCAAATTGCTCATTGAGGTTTAGATGACTCCCCGTGCTCCTCATTCTGAGCTGGAAATGTTGAAACCGTACCTGATCCCAGCAGGTCTTTTACAGCCTCGGAGAGAAGCCCAAAACTCCGCCTGAAACCACGGGTGACGCATTCGCCGCACATAACGTCTTCAARTTTCCACAAAAAAGCCTCACCAAGCAGATCGGACCTTTTTTTGTTTTGTTTTGTTTTTTGTGCTGCTGCTCAGTCTTCCCCTCATAAATAAAATAAGTTTAAAGGATGTTCCTTCAGCTTATCAGACAGGAGTGATTTGTTGCAGGGTTTATGTGAAGACGTTGTCCTGCAATGACAGCTATTTCCAGGTGTTGTCGGTCRTTATTTGGTGCTGAGACCTCCTCCGTTCTCTTATTTCGGACCCAATTCAGTTTATCATAAAACTTTATGGCCAATCTCAGGAGAACAGTGGAGAGAAAGAGAGAAGGAGAGTAGAATGAGTGAGAAAAAATGTTTTTTTCTAAATGGGGGAACTTTAAGAGATCTCTTTTCTCTTTATCTTATTTTTATTAGTTGTTCTGCATAAAACATAAAGGTGCTTGTCCTGCAGGCGTTTGCAAAGAACTCGTTGAAAYGATTTAGAGGACATGACAATTGTTGTCTTCTATGTTTTTTGTCCACATATTTAACTTTAAACATGCTCTTGTTATAAAGTTGCTTCATATTGCATATTRTGTTTGCTTTGTTTTGAAGACAGATTCAATAAAGAAACTACTGACTTAATATGATAGGAATCAAAGCAACATTTCAGCAAAACTGAGGTTAAAAGCAGTTGAAGTGAGAGTAAAGACCTGCTGCTTGTGATCCTCAAGCTTTCAAAGCCCGAAAAATCACAGTGTGAGCACTTGGGACTCAGATCCGTCTGTGAACAGCCTGTTGTTTCTTCTGGATAATTAGGCCAATTAGCRTTTAAAAACCCTCCTCTGTCCTCTTCACTCCAGTGACTCAGCTGAAGGAAAAATTGATTAAAAGTGTAATTATTATCATCCTCCAAYGAGGCCCTGAAGAGCCTTTCATAAGACAGTACAGAGGGGATATGAGCGTTAATCTCATCCACTCTATTGATTATCACTCAGTATTGAGYACAATGAAGAGGCTCGAGGGCATTTTAGTGAAGCCCCTGACACAGTGAGAGTAAACTCAAGGTGATTGGTACTCACAGAGATAACAGCTGGAAGCTTGTGAAAAAAGTCRCTGCAGTTGATTGTTAGGAGCTCCAATTTATTGAAACAACTTGAGGTTGAAAGGAAGTCGCTATCCACTTTCATTTCTGTGGCCAGTCTCCACAGCTGGRCTAATATTAGAACAAGGCTGGCTTTTTTTTTACATATTGTGGATTTATCTCATTTGCTGTGACTAGTTGCACATTGTGCGCTCTTACCCGTTTTTTGCTATCAGAGTCAYATAAGACAGGTTTGTTCAAAAACCAAGTGATGGTGACTACATGTGTCTCTGATAACAGGAAGATTACAGCCCATGTCGACTTGTGATGCGGGTTTTCCGGAATAACGTGAAAAAAATATATAGGGCACTTATCACCAGTTCATGGCCTGTGGGCAAAGTTTGTCATTCTGATTGGTCAATAATATAAAAAAACAGTTTGATATAATGGTCAGTGTTTAGCTGGTGATGACTCAGGTATTGGTAAACATGAACCTAGCTGAGCTCATTGTAACATCGTTTAGGTCAGTAGCATGGAAGRTGCACTAAATGTAGCAAAACTGAGTTTGAGTATAGGTCAGGTAAGCTAATATTTTGCTGATTTTGGCTTGATGTCTAAAGAATAGTCACTYCTGTCTTTAAATTTTAAAGCAGCTTTTGATTTAAAGCTTTTTGCACAGACAGTTTAGCACTAAATCAGCATTTCCTGGGACCTGAAAGTAAACAGCCCACCTGTGGAATACGCTCCATGTTTGCAGGGAACCAGCTAACAGGGTGCAGCTGAGGAAAATGTGACGTGTTTATTCAACCAAAGTGACAAGATGTCCGATTATAGCCTCTGACTGGATTGTGGTTGTAAACGCTGACAGTGAAAGTGTGTGAGATGGAGAAAGATATAATGTGAGTTTGTAAAATACACAAAGGGGTGATACATAAGCATGTGAAATGACTGATCATCACATCTAAATAATGTACAACAAACAAAAAAAATCACTTCATTTGCGCTTCAGACTGCAGCAGGTTTTTACTGTGGATGACTTTATCCCCTGCTTAACTGTATTCTGTGGTTGTGTGTGTGGGAGCGTGTTTGTTAGTCTTTGATGTGCTAAAAAAGACCCCAAAAATCAAAGGCTGCACCTCATGCCCTGCACTGATTTACTGCCTATTTGTTTTGTGTATCAGGTTTTTTTTTTT
>NW_013952575.1:96605-102578 GCF_001266775.1 Austrofundulus limnaeus | reverse complement strand
ATATATATATATATTGCATTCCCAATGAATTGTTTACATTCTGAGGCCTTCTCCTGGCACTGTGGTTTTCCAAACAAACTCCATCCGTATTCTGAGTATCAGTCTCTGAGCGGAATCTCTACAGACCAACAAGTCTGTCTGAGCTGCTGTCTGATTGTTCCTGAATCACAATATTTTTCTAACCTTACAGATTGTAAAATGACCTGCGAGTGCCTTGTTAGGTTTGTCTAAACGTGCATGCATGCTTTTCAGTGGACTCCTCATGACCAAATGCTTGTATGTTTGTAGTTTGAGCAGAAGCTCAAATAAAATCTTTACAGAGATCAGCGGACATTGGTTCCTTGGCCTTGGCCCTCATTATTTGGAACAATGACAGTCTGACATTTTGTTTTTGACTCATTTTGAAATTTGCTAAATACTAATGAATATGTTTGTATTGTTTATTTTCAAAGAACAAAAATTAGACATTTAAATCTTCTTTTAATGTCAATCCAACAGGTGATTTAGAAAAATGTCAGTTTATGTTATTTGGGATAATTCTAGATCTCGTCCACTTTGTTATTAGTTCCTGAACATCTTTTAGATCATAATCTGACTTGCTTTGATTTAAATTAGTCTTGTTTTCTGCAGTAAAAGGAAGGTAATGCTTGCTGTTGAGTGATCTTGAGGTGCTCTCCACTTTCTAATTTTTGCCTTTTTACCCGCCGTCTACAGTCCACCTTTTGCTTTGGTCTGCTTTGATAGGACGGATTTGACCTTATTTGACTCTAGTGACCCATTAGCATTGTGTTCTGTATTATATGATTTACCAGAGATAAGAACAATGACACAATTGCAAAACCGTCTACATAATACTCTCACAGTCTTTATTTGGGACCACGATGCTTATCGCAGCCCCGTGTGGTGCCACTGTGGCTCTGGTGCTTCTCTCTTTACCAGTGGTCTACCTGTGACCCATTCCTTCCCAGAAGCTTTTGCTTGCCCCACTCCCCCTTCCCAATAGCATTTCTAATAAATTCCTCTATCGTCATTGTCATGTTGACACAGCGAAGGATGTTGACATGTTAAATGGCTGAAGAGCGCCAGAAATAGCCCCGTGTGTGATTGTTTCTCAGAGAAAGGCTATTGTATGTCCATGGGAAGCTTCACAGTTGCAGGGTCTCTCAGCTGATTCTTTAATGTGACAGCCGCCACACCACACACACACACACACACACACACCTACACACACACACACACACACACACACACACACACACACACACACACACACACACACACACACACACACATCTTCACAGAGGTGGGTCATTTTGACAGTTGAATTTATTTATTTATTATTATTATTATTTACTCATCTTGCTTGCTGTTGAATTAGCAGCCCTTCCTATCTACAATATTTTATTTCTGTCGCGTGTCTTTGAGACACATTCTACATGACAGGTGTTTAAGCTTTTATTTTAYATCAAATATTATTTTACGTAAAAAGCTAATTCCATATCCTGAATAAGTTGATTATTCCACGTTGTTTTTCTGCAGTGGCTGAGGTGCCACAGTCCTGTTCATAACTGTGAAAATGTATGTGTTTTTTGTGTATTTTTGTACCAAAAGGTACTTGTATTTGTACCTTAAAGGCTGTTAAAGGTAATTTGCTGGCTTAGAAATGTGGTGGCAACAGCACATTAGTTTTGTTGTTTGATGAGAARATAATATAGAGTCAATTTTGGAGCAATTAAAAAATTAAGACACCTTGGATAATCCATTTAGTTTAAAAAATAATATTATGCTCTGCATACTTGCAGATTTTTTTTATTAAAATACACGTCAAATGATTAAAACACACATTGTGCATTACAGATCTTCTACAAAGTCACCAGAGAGATTTTTCCTGGAGAGGAGCTGCTACTTTTCATGAAGGCTGAAGAATATCCATGCGACACAATGGCTCCTGATATTCACGGTCTGCACCAAACACACACACACACACACACGCACACACAAAAAAAAATAAAATATTTAATTCTCTCATTTCGAAACACCCAAAATCCTCATTTGGTTTTCCTTTTGACTCCACAGAGGAGAGGCAGTATCGCTGTGAAGACTGTGACCAGAACTTTGAGTCCCGCAGCCAACTGCTGGACCACCAGAAGCAGCCGTGTGGGATGCCGCCCTCTTCCTTTCTTAATCCAGGTATGATTTAAGTTTCTAAATAAGTGTGCCCAGCAAATGCCACTGTAAACACTGAATTAGGCCGTGTAACCAGAAGGATGAATAGCTGAAGAGGGGGAATAAATTTATGAAAGCTACTGAAACTGGAATTATACAGTAAACTGTGTCGATGAGTCTACAAGCAGGCTTTAACTGTTTCATTCCTCAGCTTTAGATAAATACAAAAGAAGGAAAGTGGTTTAGTAGATCATTGTTTACAATATGACGAATAAGACAAAACAAATACAGCTGCCAAGGCATGAGCCATTATGAGATCCTGCCAGTATAACTGTTTAAAAATGCCACAAATTATATAATTTAAACAAGCATTCCAAAACAAATAGGCTTTCATGACTATGGCTAAAATGGCATGTTAACCACTATAATAATACTATAGCCACATGATATTATAATAAATATAGATTTCTAGTTATATCTCTTTTTATTTGATTTACCTATGTTTAGTTCATTCACTATTGAAATACCAGAGAGTCAGAAGACTGTTATTTAGCAGATGTACACAATATTGCAGGACCTAAACAACAATATAGAAAAGATCTATTTATTTATCATTCTTAAATAAAAGTACTTTTTTATTTTTTAGTATTCTGCTAGTAATGTTGGGAGTCTGACAAGCTATTGTTAGGTAATTAGTTAGCCAGATTATTAGCCGTAAATGTAATTTATCACCCAGTGCCTGCAGAAATGCTAGGACAAGCCAATTGATTCCCTTATTTGTAACAAAGTGAAACTTTTTTTTTTTCCATTGAGACAAGCAGGACATGGATTAAAAAAACAAGTATGAGATGTTTCAAAAAAATCCGTTTGAATTTAAAGCAGGAGTTTGGTAGCTTTTATGTGACATGTACCACAATTATTTCTCTATGATGTCTGAATGGTTATATTTTTATTAAAGTTTTCTGCAGGGTATGCTTATGCTTTCTCTCATTTTCACAGGAGGAGACAGTGACCTGAAAGCTCAAGAGCCTCAAGATTTGCGGCCCCTTCATATGTCTCATGGCCTGCATGAGTGTAAGGACTGTGACCAGGTCTTCCCTGATGTCCAGAGGTACATTTTATATGTGAATACAAAATGGATATTTCTTGCAAATGTTTAGATTTTTCTTAGCTGTTTGGAAAGATAAAAAGAATCGTTCATTGACATTTCAAGTTTTGGCTTCTCTGTGCTTTTTTTTTAGCCTGGAGGCCCACATTCTGTCACACTCCGAGGAGCGGGAATATAAGTGTGATCAGTGTCCCAAGGCCTTCAATTGGAAATCAAACTTGATCCGACATCAGATGTCGCACGACAGTGGCAAGCACTACGAATGTGAAAACTGCTCAAAGGTAAAGTGATGGCCTTTGAAAGGACTGCTTTATAAAGCAGCCATTTATGTTTTGCCCACGTGTTTGTTTGGAGTTCAGTTTGGTTTTTTTTTTTTTTTTCTCTTTTTTAAGGATCAGATAATAACTCTGCCGTGTGTGTTTGTGGTTTCTTCCCCCAGCAGGTGTTCACAGACCCCAGTAACCTACAGAGGCACATTCGCTCGCAGCACGTCGGGGCTCGTGCCCACGCCTGCTCCGACTGCGGCAAAACCTTTGCAACGTCTTCGGGCCTCAAGCAGCATAAGCACATCCACAGCAGTGTCAAGCCCTTCATGTGTAAGTCACTAAGACCCTACCTATGTAAGTCTCTTCAGTACATTATAACAATAACATGCTTTGACTTGACTTTATTAGAAACACTGATGATGTTGCAGAAATAGAAATTTGTCTTTGATCAGCTTTTTTCTCATGTTCTACAGGATTTACACTGACAGTTTTTGTCATTTTTCTGTGTAGTGTAGTTTTTCACGCAGTTGTTTTTTTTTCTCTGCATCAGCACTCTCACACACTGTTTCTGTGATTATCTCAGCATGTTGCTTGTCATAAGCAAGCCATGTCAATGTGCTGGAGATGCTTCAGCTCACAGCCTTTTAGTCTTTAAGTTTCTTTCCCACTTAATCATACACTCATGTCCTCTCTCGTCGGTTAGCTCCAGCAAGACCTAAACACATTTTGACCTTTCACACTTTTCAGCACCACCACGAGAGATTGGATCTCCTTCCCCCTAAAGCATTATGATCTTTCCCCTTTGCCCTTTCTCCCTTTCCCTTTTTTCCCCCAAACTTTTGCACACATGCTGCCTCATCCAGATCTGCCTGAATGCTTAATAGACACAGTACCGTTCTGAAGCACGTATATGCATAGACAGGAATGACTGCATCTCCATCGAAGACCTCATTATTCTGTTCGCTCTCCCTTTTCTGCCTCACCACGTTCACCATTCCTCACAAATAGCAACCACATGTATGGCCCTGCGAATAGTTCATTTGCTGTAATCAGTAGAAGAAAATGCAGGTTTAAAAACAACTAATGGCTGTGTTGAAAAAAAAAGAAAAAGAAAAACGCAGCCTCAGACATGACAGCTGTCTGGACAAGATTATGCATTTGAGTGTTTGTTTGACGGACTTCTCTTGAAGRACATTTATATTTTTTCTGAAAGTATAAAGTATGCGCTTGAATGTTACTGCACGCAATATGTCTGGGATGCATCTGTTTTAATGCTTCTCTTATTCACAATTAGTTATCTGTCGTTCTTCTCTCATAGATGTGTTTTTCAGGTTTATTACAGTTGATGATTACGTGCATGCTGTGTAATGCATGTGTGCTGGTGGTCTATGAATGTCAAAGTTTCATGATTTATGATTAAATCTTAGAGTATGCTAAGGCCCTGTGGATACTCAAATAAGGATTAAAACACACAAAGTGAAAAACAGCTATATTGTATATATTTGTTCCTATCTTTTGCTTGTTTTTACTGAAAATGATTTCTCCACACACCTTCCCACTTTTGTTTGCTCATTAGGGTTGACTTCTTTGTGGGATGACATTCACACTCGGCTCAACTTGTGATCATTCGGAGTTTTTCTGGGTTGTTTGTTTCAATCTGCTTCCCAGATATTTTTTTCTCTGTTCTTTTTCTCAAACTTCTTGAACTGCCTCCTGTGCACCTTGTGCCTGGAAGACATCCAAAGTATGCTGAAGCGCAATCAGAGTCCAATGCCTCACCACTTCCTGATTCTCATTTTGTACGTTTAATAACAGTGTGAGCAAAAATCGATCATATGTCTCCATCATCAACAGCTGAAATGAATAATCAAAGACTTTTTGATATAATTATTGTAGTTCAGCCATTTCAGATGATCCAAAATTCTGAGCTGTGGGAGTCAGCAATAAAAGGGTAACTCCTCTCAAAAGAATAACAAAAAGAAAAAAAATGTCCAGTGTAAACTTGTTGCTCTTCCAAAGCCTTCCACTGGTATTAGATAAAGTTGACAGATTGATTGCAATGATAAAGTCAGACATGAGTTTTGTTTAGGGGTCGGGTGTTGTTGAACATCAGGGTCAGACAGATTGACAAACGGGCCCACAAGGATTGGTTGTGGGAAGGTCACTTTGTGCAGAACGACATGGCCCCAGCTATGGGGACAAGGTGAGGGGGCTGCAGGGTCAGCTCAAGAAGCCCAGAGGAGCGGGGTGGGGAGAAGCAGCAGAGGACGTGAGACCTGTCCCTGGGAACTGAACTGCAGGATAGGATTCATTCAACTCCACTTCCTTCACAAACTTAAAATAGAACCATTGTACTGCATGTGGCTGAGAAAGCGTGTGTGTGTGTGTGTGTGTGTGTGTGTGTGTGTGTGTGTGTGTGTGTGTGTGTGTGTG
>NW_013952575.1:93507-96230 GCF_001266775.1 Austrofundulus limnaeus | reverse complement strand
GTGTGTGTGTGTGTGTGTGTGTGTGTGTGTGTGTGTGTGTGTGTGTGTGTGTGTGTTTGTATTTTTATGTCTGCATGCTTGTTTGCGTCTGTGTGCGTGTGATTCATTTTCTTTGTGTTATGTGAAAAATTTGCAAATGTGCCTGTATGTTCATATGTTTGTCTGCTTGTTGATTGTTTACGGACTCCTTGGGAGTGTCCCTGGCAAGACAATGGGGCTGGAGAATCCTGGGAATCTGGTTTGATGTGCAGGTGATGAGTGGCAGCAAGAGACTCACATCATCAACCAAACAGATTCCTTTACAATGCCAGGATCTGGACACACCTCTTTATTTCTGTTTGCTGGGAACTTTTGACAGATTATTGCTGGGAACATGAGCATTATCACTTTGAATGTATTTCCTTTTCTTTAGACTTAGTCATCCTGAAGCCTGGGACACAGAAATATGACATCATGTGATGTTTTTGTATGTGCTTCTTAGTGTGTCGGTGCGATACTGATAAATTGTACATATGTCTCCGTGTTCCTGTAGGTGAGGTATGCCACAAGTCCTACACCCAGTTCTCAAACCTTTGCCGGCACAAACGCATGCATGCTGACTGCCGCACGCAGATCAAGTGCAAGGACTGTGGGCAAATGTTCAGCACCACCTCATCCCTCAACAAGCATCGGCGTTTCTGTGAAGGAAAAAATCATTTCACAGCAGGGGGACTGTTTGCCCAGGGTCTGCCACTCCCTGGCACCCCTGGCTTGGACAAATCAGCCCTGGCAATTGGTCACACCAGTGCTGGACTGGCTGATTACTTTGGGGCTAGCCGCCACCACACCGGGCTTACTTTCCCTGCAGCCCCAGCATTTCCTTTCAGCTTCCCAGGCTTGTTTCCTTCTGGACTCTATCACCGACCACCACTCATTCCTGCTACGACCTCTCCTGTCAGACAGCCGTCTCATGCACCTGTTGCAGGGCCTGGTTCAGAGCTGTGTAAAAGTCCCTTGCTTCCTTCAAGCCCTAGCGCGTTGGAGTCTCAAGAGCTGCTGAAAGCTCTCCGAAAAGACGGTGGTTCACCTGGAAACCAGATACCAGACTCAGAGCTCCATAATCAGGGTTCATCTTCAACCACAAAGCAGCGGAACAAGCAGAGTGACCAGTCTGAAAGCAGTGACCTGGATGATGTCAGCACGCCAAGTGGAAGTGATCTGGAGAGTACAACGGGCTCTGAGCTTGAAAGTGACCTGGACAGTGAAAGGGAAAGAGGAGCTGCTCGAGAAAAYGGCAAAGGTCCTAAGAGAAAGGGCCATGAAGGAGGCTCCCAGAGCCCCAGTTTCATAGGCAGCAGTGCTGCTAAAGACTTTCCAGGCCCTTCCCTTATACAGTCTTCACTAGACGAGCATACAGCTGTTACGGGGGCTGTGAATGACTCTATAAAGGCCATTGCCTCTATTGCTGAAAAATATTTTGGCTCAACTGGGCTAGCTAGCTTGCAAGACAAAAAGGTTGGGTCTCTGCCCTACCCCTCCATGTTCTCACTGCCTTTCTTCCCAGCTTTCTCTCCACCAGTTTACCCTTTCCCTGACAGGGACCTCAGACCAACAGRCCTGAAAGGTGAGCCACAATCACCAGGAGATGATGGCAAGAAGAGCCAAGGCAAGTCTTCATCTGAGTCACCATTTGACCTCACTACCAAAAGAAAGGCAGAAAAGTTAGTCCTTTTTGCCTCRTCTAAACCAGAGATCTCGCATCCCACTGGTGAAGATCAGCCACTCGATCTGAGCCTTGGGTCGAGGGGTCGAGGACGTTTTTCAAATCAGGAGGAGGCCAAAAAGAGCCCAGGCTATGAGGAGGAGAAAAGAGTTTTGGAGATTCCAAAAGCAGATTCCTCTTTACAGCATGCCAGGCCTACTCCTTTTTTTATGGACCCCATCTACAGGTACTGTTATTCCCAGTGTGACACTTACAAAAAATTACTAATCAAATTTTATATATGTGGAAACATTACAGGACAATTCAAATCAAGTTTAATCTGTGCTACTGTACATTCATTGAGAGCTAATAGAAATCTACTATTAGCAGGGTTGAGAAGAGGAGGATGAGCGATCCGTTTGAGACGCTGAAAGACAAATACATGAGGCCAGCTCCAGGTTTCCTGTTTCATCCACAGGTAGGTCCTGATAATGGTACTTTGTAGGAATCCAGACAGCTTAGAGAAGAATATTTTGTATAGCACACATGTTGTTAGATATCTTTATTACTCTAATTTATGGGAACATAAATTCAAGTAAATTGGATTTGATAATTTGAATATATGAAAACTAACCATTGCACCATCCCTGTAACAAGTTACCTGATAGGTTCCTAMAAATGTAGTCCATGACAACAGAATGGCACTGAACCAGTCAGTGAAATTTTACAATGGGTGTCCAATGATGGCCAAATTAGATTATTAAGAGTTTGTATGCAACTCGAGTTTTATACAAGCTACTGACCGTTAAGCCCATTCTTGGGTATCTAAAACAGATGTGGCAGAAAGCGAGGGCATATGGTGATATGTCTTTCTATATTCTGTCTTTCATTACAATATAAAAAATGATATGCTCCTAAAGCCTTTCTGCGCCTAAAGTTTTATGTAATTATTTACAGCGTAAAGTTCCATTGATTGCTTGTGTGTATATATCTGCACTCTACTCTGTGTGTGTGTGTGTGTGTGTGTGTGTGTGTGTGTGTG
>NW_013952575.1:90642-93450 GCF_001266775.1 Austrofundulus limnaeus | reverse complement strand
GTGTGTGTGTGTGTGTGTGTGTGTGTGTGTGTGTGTGTGTGTGTGTGTGTGTGGATGGCACGTTGCTTAGATGTTCATTTGTTCAATTTTCCCCTGCGGGTGAGAACGGTCTGTCAGAAAGTGAAAGCACCACTTTCTCAGGCATATGATTTTCCCCCTCTCGTTTTGGGCCGTTTCAGGTCTGGTTTTTACAGGCTGTTTCATTTGCCTGATTTATGTCCCTTGTCCAGACTCCTGCATGGGCCTGGCCTGCAGCAGCCACATGGTCGTCCCACACTTCCTAATGAGGTGTCCTATCAGTAGAAACACTAACAGAGTGCTTAGGCCATCTTTATGACTTTATGATGTCTGGACTCACAAATCATTCACGCAAATACCAGACACATAGGTCCAAGCCAGACCAGGCAAGAGGCCCTTCTGTATACTTTTGAAGGGGGTTGTTTTCAGTCACCTGAGTCAATYGTGAGCAACATGTTTAGAAAAAAAGGTGAAAAACGTGATTGAAACTTCTTTTTAAAAGCTTTATGATTCATTCTGTTTCTTTTTGTTTCCTGGCAGGCAATCTCACTGCTAAGCAATACTGGGTTAGATCACATACTGGAATAGTATTTGTGGCCTCCTATAATGAGCTTATTAAACTCAAGGAAGTGTTGGAAACTGTTAGAGTTCCCTATAATTCCAGTGCCATAATTTGAGAGGTATCTTGTTCAAAGCTGATAGCACCCAGACCCTTCACGCCCCCACCTCTGTACCAACATGTGTCCAATCACAAGCTGTTGATTCATGCACCACTTCTTGTCTCTGACTCCCTTCTCTTTTCCTTTTTTCCCCACCGCTCCTCAGTTTCGTTTGCCAGATCAGAGAACTTGGGTAAGTTCTTCTTTAACCTGCAGCTCTTTACTTCTAACCAATCAAATTCACCATAGACGCAATGCTACTATGGGATCATTTTGTCATGCCAGTATAGGAAAATCACCTGTCTATGTTTACTTTGCTCTTCACATGACGTTATGTTACAAACAACAAAGCCTATTTTTTATTTGTTTACATCTTCACATCAAGACTGATTAACACGAAAGGGTCTTTAGGTGGGAATTTCCAGCTGAGCTACACCCATTTTATCCGGCAGCCTTCAACATATGTTTGCTTATTTGGAAAATTACATTGTCAAATGATGGAGGAGGATAAATCTAAGGTGTTGTGTTGGTTAATGTTTGTGGTGGTGGGGAGTAAAAGGTAGCTGCATCGGGGAAAAGGGTAACAGTCTCTTTGGGATTCTGTGGAGGGGAGTGAGAGGTTAGGCCCACCCTCCGAACATCTGGTTACTGATAAAGATCAACAATCGAAAAATGCATCTCGCTAATTAAGGCCCTAACAGCATCACTGACATCTGAAGATAGCCAATCAACTGCTGGTCCCAGAGCGACGCTACAGCAACATACAAGTTYACAGTTTCATGCACTCTGCCTGCAGGGAAAGGACAGGGGGGTTTTGGGTGGTATGCGCGTTTGAATGTACACGTTAATAGCTGGGTCGAGGTCAGCCCTGAGGAGTAGGTGGTCAAACAGTGGCCTAATGAACTTGGCTACAAATCCATTCAAAGATCTATGTAATCTTTTGGCAGACTAAGGGATAATACACTAAGCTCCTGGAGGGAACATGTAAATCATTCACTACACAAATGCAAACAAACCTTTTAACTGGTTAATAGAAGCTGACGAGCCTCTTTCATGTGCTTTTGGATGATTTAGGAAAAACAAAAATATTTAATGCTATCGCTATAAACGCACCATGGTTTATGTTCAAAGTGCATATGCATCAATTGTTTTAATGAAAAAAACTGCAAAGTTAGGTTTTTATTCCACCACATACATTTTCACAACAGATGTAGCTCTTTATGGCAGCATGTGTGCGCTGAGCTTGGATCAAAATTCCCCAGTAGATGGAGCCAAGGTGGAGTAGCATTCAGCTCTTAAAAATGTCGAACAAGCTTGATATTGCCGACAGCTTTAGGGGCTCTAACGTTCCCAAGATTTATGGATTCTCATAGAGCGAGGCGGACTAACTGAACACTTTCTCCAGCGTCTGAAAAGAGCCCATGTTGATATACACACTGTGTACTTAAACAAAAAAAAGATATGAAAGCACTTCTTCTCCTTCTCCCCTCCTTTTTCTCAGTCCTTAGCTTTCTCTCGTTGCGCTTTGATTCATGGTGTGTAGCACCGGCATATTCATAATCAAACAGACCTGACACTCCACATCCTCCCTCAGTGGGGAATGTCGACGGCTGCGGCAGGAACTTTACACTTGGCCGTCACTCCTAATCATCCGCTCCGAACACTGAACTCCACCACCATCCATCAGCCATCAATCCCTCTCCTCTCTCTGCTTTTTCTTTCCATCCTGCCCTGTTCTTTTCTCTCTGTACGTCTTTCTCTCGCTCTCTCCATTTTTTGTGTCCCCCTTTCGTCTTCTTTTCGTGTTTTTTGCCCCCATCATCATATTCTTCTTCTTCAATATTCCCCTCTGTTTCTTCTCTCCCCATTTTGTCGTTTTTGGCGTGAAGCCTGAGCGTGACGGGGGGGGCAGGAGATGGAATGTCAGAGTCAGAGCAGGGCTCCGGTGGAGGACCTGAATCAACACTGATTTGTTGCCTTATTGAAATAAGAAGAAGAAACAGGCTGAAAATTCAATACACGTAAAATAATGCAAATTTGAGTGGACCCCTTTTTAAAGCGAGGGGAGGGGGGTCTGTGTGTGTGTCTGTGTGTGTGTGTGTGTGTGTGTGTGTGTGTGTGTGTGTGTGTG
>NW_013952575.1:70141-90592 GCF_001266775.1 Austrofundulus limnaeus | reverse complement strand
GTGTGTGTGTGTGTGTGTGTGTGTGTGTGTGTGTGAAACAGGCTGACAGGCCCTGCGGCCTTCTGAAACACCCCCCCTCCCCCTCTGCCCCACTGTCCCTCACTCTAGTTTCCCTCCCCCTCCAACCCCTGCTCCTCCCCCATCCCGCCCCTCTCAGCACAGGGATATCATTATTACCCGTGTCTGGCCCTTGATCAGTAATGTCAACATCTTTCATATTGACGAATGTGCTGTCTGCCTGCATTGTGCACAGAATGGTTTACAGCCCAGCAGTGGACATGAATCACTCGTCTGCCACACACACACACACGCACACACACATACACACACACGTATCTGACAGCATACAGACGCACACTGAGCTCATACAATCACCCTCACATACAACACACGTMCCTGGGAGCGCACACACTCTCAACACGCACGCATATAAAAATCAACTAAGACCACCACGCCGCTCAGATAGCCTCTTGTTTATATGCATGCACAAACACACATATTTCCTTGGAGAGTTCTGATGAAAGTAAACGTTCAGTTTCATTAGCAGATTGGCTGCAGTCTTCAGTCCTGTGTGGGTGTGAGCGTTTCGCATGCATACAGCATAATTATTTGTTAGAAAACAAGATTTGATTTTAACATTCATTGTTGCTCACCTGTTTTTGTCACTGACCATGAATATGAATATACCTTTTTTCTGCGTTATAACAAAGCCATGAATCAGTGTCAGACATATTWTACATCCCGTCATATTTGCGATTTCACCTTGTGATGCATGAATCATTGATGAATGTCACAATAAGAATTCACCAAATACTCGTTTTACATCTTTTCTACAAGTAAAACTCCCGTAAACTGAACAGATCAGTCAACAGAGATATGAGCAAAGCTATGGAACCTGCCAGATTTTTGTCCAATGTTCAATATGTCACTGACAAACTCACATATTTTGTTTGTTTAATGCAATGAGAATGTAGTTATAATGAGGAAAATGTTATTTTAGAAGAATTTTTTGGAGGGAGACTATTTAAAGTAACAGAGATGTTTAAAAAAGCAATTGCATCCACAGATCATACAAATGGCATTCAAAAACTGAGATGCTTACCTATTTAGAGATTTTTTTTTGAATCTGTATTTTTGCGTGTACTTGTCAAAAACAAATGTATTTTAAAAAATTACCCAACAGCCTATTTCATGAAATGAAATAGGCTTTGAGTGCTAAATATCACAAGATTACTGAGATTTTTTTGTTGTTTTCTGGGATTGGCTTGCTTTGTCCTGTTTTCTGTCCCAACTAAAATTTATCAGAGGGTTGAAAAGTTTGATGATTAAAATGATTCAGAAAAAATAGTAAAATTAAATTTAATTAATAAAAAAATGAATGTGATCCAAAAGTTTTAGGGGCCTATTTAGACAAGATCAGAAGGTCCTTCCTTGATTTTTGGTGGCACTATTTTTACACCAGGGTTAGTGTTAGGGTTAACCCCCAAAACCCCTAACTCCAGTCTGAATTCTGAAAGTCTGAAAGAGAATCCCGAAGCAGCAGTGAATAATTAYTTATCACTTACTGTGTTTTTGTTTTCATGAAACCTGCTGCTATCACCACTTTTTATGTTCAAGGTGGTTATACTGGAGGGTTGGTCAGGATTGCACTGTGCTAGAAAACATGTTGCTATAATGTTTAAATGTAGATAATGCAGGGCAATCCATTGGTATTTGTTTAATTTGCTAATAGCAATTGGTGAACACAACAATACAATATTTTTTTTTATTATTGGCAAAAAAATACTTATTTAAAAAAAAGAGTCAGAGTAGTTGAGGCCCCAGTCAGTTCTTCTTGTGAAAACTTTGCTCAGTTCTCAAGCCTTGTCTCAGGTGATTATGAAAAATGGTGAGGCTTTCAAGATTTAAAGAATGAACCTCTCAACATCTTCTTGCTTCTTATTCCTACAGATGACGGCTATTGAAAACATGGCAGAGAAGCTGGAGACGTTTGGCTCCTTGAAGTCAGAATCCAGTGAACTGTTGCGCTCCGTTCCATCCATGTTCGACTTCAGAGCCCCGCCGTCTGCCCTTCCAGAGACGCTGCTGCGCAAGGGCAAGGAGCGCTACACGTGCAGGTACCTGCAAGAACTGCTGTTTGGTCATGTGCTGTTCTAACTTTTAATAAATGCTGTGGTGTTTGTGGTTTATCAGTCTTTGTATACTGACAATGTGTTGCAAAAAGTTTTCTGAAACCAATAAATCATTACTATATTTTTTATTATTATTTTTGCTTCAATATAGATACTGCGGAAAAATATTTCCTCGCTCTGCTAACCTGACTCGGCACCTCAGGACTCATACAGGAGAGCAACCATACAGGTAATACATTTACTAGTCTACAGATTTTCTCTCTGTGCTGTGTGTTTTGTATATTGTGGGTGTTTATTAGTGTCGTGCCGTTGTTTTAAAAAAAGCACTGTAGTTTGTTTCATACTTAACAAAACTGTTAATGCATAATTGTCCCGTCAAGAATCATGTTTAAATACAACATAAAAACTAACACTTTACTCYTGACAGAAATGAGAATGGAAGCAGCAAACAAATAAAAACAAAAGTAACTCATTTGTTAGGAGCATCTGCACATGTACCGACTGCAGTACAGTTTTTATACTGTGTTTTTCTTTTTTTATCACTTCAGTGGAAAAAAGAACTTAATATTAGTTTCTTAATTTCTTCATCATCAGTGATTTTTTTAAGTAAAGAGAAAATAGAAAAAGAGGGAAAAACAAAGAGAAAATGTAATTAGAAAGATTGAAACAGAGATTATAAATATATTAAATACACACCAAGGAAACACAGGGCCACACACCCAACATCTGTCCGCTCACCTAAAAACAAATGGATAAATAAATGGATGGCATGCAAACATATACAGTATACACATACATATACTGTGTTTTTCTTTGTTCTGATATTGATCATTTCCCCTGTTGCTAAATATTTTACCTGATGACAAGTGGTGACCATTGTCTGGGTGACAGGAGGGCTGTAAGCTGAATGAAAAGGAGGAAGTTTGGTAAAAATTAGGGAGATGAGGAGCCAAGGCAGATGTCCAGGCCTGGCAGCTGTGCTCCTGTCTCTTTTAATTATATAAAAAAAAACCTTACATTTATGGGCAACTTTTTGTCTTGTGGACAAACTTTTTTGTTGTTGTTGTTGTTGTTTTTTTTTGTTTTTTTTAGAAGAGTTGGTAAAATTTTAGCAATTGTGTCTTGTCAGTCTGTGGAAGAGAGAGAATCTTTCAGGGTTTGCTGAGGCAAAAACAACAACACAATCTATTTCTGGATGTGTGTGAAAAATATTTTAGTCAACTTATCGCATTTGGATAATRAATATATCCTGATTAGAGCTACTTGGCTTTGTAGTTACTAAGGTGGAGGAATGTTGGCCCAAAGTTTGGAGGAGGCCTGTTGACCACAGGGGAGAGACAAAGACAGATGCAAAACCCCCTCCTGCCTGGGCCTGATAGCTTGCGCTCTACACACTGGCAGGCTATTAAAGATCGCCGCTGTTTATTGTAATTTTTTTTTTGTGGAGATAACCGGGAGGGTTCCTGAGGGACAGCCAATCGAGCGAGCTAATTCCACCAGAAGAAAAAGATGTAATCTTCTTGTATAATTTTGCATGAAGAAACTTGGCAGGAGCCCCTAATTTTTGCAGGGCTTGAACCAAATCTGTTGCGTGCTTTTTTTTTATGAGAGAAGAATGCAATTTTATTGTGCTGGCTGAAGATAAGAGGCAGAGCTGTTTCACCTTAAACAGGCTCCTCCATCATGTCTGAGACTGCAGGACTTCTGGGACTGTCTGACTGAGTGTGTGTCCTGTGCTGTTTCCTCCCAAAAAAAAAAAAAATTCTGATTCATAACGTAGTTGTTTGTTTCTGCTTATGTACATTTCATACTGAATGCTCATTGTCTCTGTAGGTGTAAATACTGCGACCGCTCCTTCAGCATCTCCTCCAACCTGCAGCGTCACATTCGCAACATCCACAACAAGGAGAAGCCCTTCAAGTGCCACCTGTGCGACCGCTGCTTCGGCCAGCAGACCAACCTCGACCGTCACCTCAAAAAGCACGAGAACGGCAACTTGTCAGGTGGGCAGCGGGTGGTGAAGATTATGGAAATCTGATCCAACGGCACGTTTTATCAGAGAAAATGAGAGCCGGTTTGCTGACTTGTGCGGTTCATAAATCCTTCTGCTGAATATCATAAAACGTAATTTACTCGTGATTTGAGACAATCTGAGAAATTAAATTATATAAATCTGCCATCGACCCCTGCGACGGCTCTGAATATTTTCTTTGGAATGAGTTGCTTTCATCAGCAGCACAAGTCACAGGTTTGATAGGTTAGATCACTCTGACTGAATCAGCAGAACGAGTCGTGACGACTGGCCAGCAGCCATCGGCACCAGAGGTGACTGACACTTAATCAGCAGCAATGTGCAGTCCATCAAATGCTAAATCAATTGTGGGCAATGCTTTTTTTTCTTTGTCTGTTACAGCATCAGAACATTGAAAACTGTTTGACAAAAATGTTTTCTATCTGTTCCCAAAGCAAAACTAAACGTTTTCGAACTTTAATTTGATCTAGATTAGAGATGAACATTTCAGCAGCATAGCACCACAAAACCACACCAAAATGGCCGCAGGGACTCATCGCCATTTTGATCCAAGTTCAGCAAAAAAAAAAAAAGATTAGGGTCTTAATTGCAAATTTTATTTATTTTTGTTTTTAAGTGAATCTTTAAAAACACAAACCAAAAATAACACKTAAAATAGTATTTTAGTGCCAACAAGGTGATTTCCTGGGAGCTATTAGCTGACAGCCTGTAGATCAGGGGTGTCAAACTCATTTTCTCACAAGGCCACGTGAGCATAATGGTGGCCCTCAAAATGCCAGTTGCAATTAACTTCGACATTTCATGTTTTACTTCAATTGATCATAAAACCTCATCTCATTGCTRCGGCTGAACACAGCTAACAAACAATAACTGAGCTCTACGTGGTATTTCCTGCATAGAAGCAGTGTTTTAACACWCTCTCTTACACTGAAAAGTACTATGTGTACTACATAAATACTATTAAAAGTTAAAGCAAGAGAGTTTGAGTTGTGGTGAGTAGCTGCAGTCTTGTATTCTGAACTCTCCAACTTTCCGGCAAGTGGGGAGGCGTTCCAGTTTAAATTTACAACTTGTAAGTGGGAAGTTTTCACTTTCCAGGACAACTGGGCCGCAACTGGCTGTCGGCCACTTTTGAATCCTGTGCACCTTTACCTAGTGGTGGGATAAAATAATCAATGTGCATTATAGGAGATGTAGCTCATGTTTAACGCTGGCATTAAAGCAGCTTATTTTGAGACAGTAATACAGGGTTATTCATCTAAATTGCTCAGGGGTCCACAGCTACTCAAAGCCAATGATTCAGGGGCCAGGCAAGTATTGTTAACATTCAACTTTTATACTTGTTTATTTTGTTGCACTGAACCATAAATTTAAAGTTTACGATTGATTTAAAATCTATTTTTATATCAAATTAAACAAAATAAATAAACTGGCAGGTGAGTTGAAAATCATGTGGCCTGTGGGCCTTGAGTTTGACACGCACTGCAGATTACCTCTAAGTTTGCCAGATTTATTAAATATTTGACCTTCATTTTCTGGTTATCTGCTGTAGAAAGWATGTTTCTGCGTCTTCCGCTTCTTTTGTCTATCATTTCTCACTTTCATATTTTTTTAAACACACTTCAGTAAAAAGCTGTCATGTTCAGGTACAAGTACTAGAAAGGCGCCAAACTTAAAAAGCAACCAAATCAAATTATTATAAAAGATCAATTATCAAAAAATATTGGTCAAGAGCACTTTAAAACAGAAAAGTCTAGATGCTTGGAAGTAAAAATGAAAACACCACAGTATTACATATGCAGTGATTGTATGATTAACTGAATCACATGCCCATTGAATAAAATTTATTTTTCTTTCCCGTTTTGCAGGAACTGCGATGTCATCCCCGCAGTCTGAACTGGACAGTGGTAGTGCCATATTGGACGATAAAGAGGATTCCTACTTTAATGAAATAAGGAATTTCATCAGTAAAGCGGGACAGAACCACACATCACCAGATCACTCCGAGGAAGGGTAAGATTGGATTTATCAGCTTTACGTCTCAATTTTTGTTCCTATTATGATTTATGTGACCACCAAAGAAAAAGAAAATTTAAATAGTGCAACACTGGAGTTGATGATTTATTATTTGAGGGATTATAATAGGTCAACTTTTATCAGGCTCATTTTGACTTAAATTTCCGTACCACCCAGCCAGTTTCTGTTAATCATCACATCATGTTCAGAGGTATGAACTCAAGTTCGTACCTCAGATACTATCACACGTTTCAGTTCTGTGATGATACTATCACAGGTTTTGGAAACATTAAGCAGCTCTTTATGTAAATTTCCTTTTGACCACATGTGTTAAAAATTATCTTAGTGCATCCAACAGTGTCTGAGCATTATTCAAATGGTTTCTTGCAGCCGTAGTCAGATCAGATAGCAGCTAAGGGGGACTGTTCAGGCCTCCAAGTTGGCTTTTACGTGGCTCACGTAGTTAAAAAAATCACAGGGTACGTTTTTAAAGGCCTTCAAGTGATCTACTGGATTGTGCTGAAGACGTGCAGGAGCTGGACTGGGTGGTAGATTGTTAGAGGGACCAGAGACAAAGTGGAGGTGGAGAGGGTGGGGGTGCAGTAGTTAGACCACCACATCTGGAAGCAACATGTTTGCCTACAGGAAGAGGGTAGAAGGGGTGGGGTCAAAGGGTCGGCCTGTGTTTCCTTTCAAAGTGCAGCACTCCTGACTACTTCTGATAGATACTTTATCCTCAGCAAATTACCACGTTTGAAAGCGTAATTAGCGAATCTGTTTTCTTAATCACAGAGTTCTCGCTCTCGCTCTCTCTCTCTCTCTCTCTCTCTCTCTCTCTCTCTCTCTCTCTCTCTCTCTCTCTGTCTGTCTGTTTTGGAGCCGGCTCCTCCTTGCAGCCGTGCGAGCTTGACACGGCATGAACACCGCCTTGTCAACTCCTCATTCCAGCAGGAGCTATATGTTGAAAGCTGAACATTGTCAGCTGGGATAAACAATGAGATTTCCTTTATGAGCTACAACGAATTTTTTTCGAATAATCACCTCTTTCATCTTCATTCTGAATAACTTCTGCAGTCGAGTGTGTGCATTTTGAATCTGGTTCAGGTATCTGTGTCGGTCTTAATGGGTTCTCCTGCTATCTTTTTTTTTTGTTTGTTTGTTTGTTTCCATTCGCTTTTCACCCTCTTTCTCTGAATCCTTTGTACAACAAAATGGCATTTTTTCAAGCTGACGAAAAATGTCCCAGAGTGTAATTAGTGAATCAGTCTTAATGTGGTTCCAGATGATTTAACAAATGGTGGTTTCCTGTGACGCTGAGACAGAGGGACAGATTAAGACTCCGGCAGTTTGGATAGCTGGCCCTCTTGCTCTCCGCAGGGATGGAGGAATGGACTGGTTGGCAGTGCTCTCATAACTCTCCCACCAAATGGGGCTGTCAGCTAAATATTTTGCCTATTAGATGAATACAAGATAGTAGGGAAAATAAACATGGAGAGAGGCAGAGCACTCCATTTAAGTGCTGCAATGATCAACTCAGGGCTGCTGTGCCCGAAGGGGCCCCAAAGCCTTGATGACAAACAGGATTCCGGCTCTGTTGCCAGTGTCGGCTTCAGATCCACCACTTCTTGCTTTGTTTATCCCATATCTTCCACCGTTTTTGCTCAAACTGGAATGGAGTCTCACTCGTTATAAAACAAAAACCCACACCTTTTTTATTCAATGCCACAAGCTTGTGTGTCGTGTCTTGTAAATAAATAGATGGTTTTGATTCATAGCTCTCCGAATGTCTGCTACGTAATGATCTAATGAGTGTTCCTGATCTGCAGGCTGAATGGAGGTCCATTAGAAGAAGGGAAACCATTGATGGTAAGCCACGGGTCACAAGATCTGGAAGATGAGGAAGTGGAAGACCTAGACGCTGATGATGAAGAAGCGGAAGAACCTAGCAACAATTCTGAGAAAAGGGAACCCAAGGTGCACTCTAGCAGTCTTAGTGATGACATCATACGAGACGAAATGGACTTCAGCGAGCCAAATGACTTAAACTTCAGCTGTCAAACATCTCCAAGGAGGTACAAGTCACACATCTCGAGTATTCATGTGACCATGAAAATAAGAATATCTTCAAAATGCCCTCTTTAAAAAAAAACTATTTCTAGGTATAAGGACGAAGAGGAACTGAGCCACTACTCGGCCTTGGACCGCATTCATCGTTTTTCTGACCTGCGCAAGCTGGAGGAGAGTGAGTTGAGTGATGGAGATGGAGAAGAGGACGACAGAGCGTTTGACTCTCCTTCTCTGACGGAGGCAGTCAAACAGCCACTCTTTAGGAAATCGAAGTCTCAGGTACAAGAAAAATTGACACTTTATCAGACTACTGATTATTCCTTTTAGTGTAGATCACAGGTGTCAAACCTATCCAGCCTGTTTTTTGTTTGTTTGTTTGTTTCCCTGCTCAAACACACCTGATTTGCATGTGATTAACAGATATCTACATTTTATCACTGAATCACTAAATCAGGTGTGTTGGAGCAGAGAAACAAGGAAAACATGCAGGATAGCTGCCACTGAATACCTGAGTTTGACAGCCCTGGTGTAGATCTACTGTACGCCTGTATTAAGAATGTCAGTTCTAATCTCTCTGTTCCATCAGGCGTATGCCATGATGCTGTCTCTGGCTGAAAAGGACTCTCTTCACTCAGCCACTCACACCCCGGCGACCATGTGGCATAGCTTGGCACGGGCCGCTGCTGAATCCAGCGCCATCCAATCCCTCAGCCATGTATGACGTGGACATGAGACCCTTTCACAACCCCTGACYTACCTATGGCACTGGGAGTACATCAGCGCCACCCCCACCCCCCGGATCGTCCACAGAGTGACTGCTCAGCAGAACCACGGCCCATCTGACTGCCTTAAACACAGAGCAGGGTTACTGTCCCACACAGAGCCCATCAGCCACTGGTCCTAAAAACATCCAGCATATACAAAAAAGAAAAAAAATCTAACTAATTTCTCACATTAACCAAGTTGAAGTGATTAAAAATACTAAAGTAATAATAGCTGTATTTATTATTCTGTTATTGTGTTTTGCACATCAAAGGCAGCTGATAGAGGAGGATGATGGATGTGCTGATGTGTCATCACTAGAACGACTGAAACGCCCGGCAGGTGAAGAGAACATTCCACCCCAAGTTAGGTTGTATCTCTCTAGGACAGCTGGTTTCAGCCTAGCATGAATCATTGTGTGTAAAGCATTAGAGCCAGAACAAGAATCCCGCTCCACCCCACCTCTTCACCTCGAAGACCCACAGATGTTCCTTATATGTACACAGATGTTCCTTGTGTGCACTTGACGATAAAAGTGAATGAGTAACCTGCAGCTGAAAGACCTGCTCCCACATGAGGACAGCACGAGCAGCGCTTTCAGGAGCGGATGATGAAAGCGATCGGACTGAAATCAGGCCAGTTTCCTCGTAGCTGCATATGTGTGTGTCTGTACAATCATAGCACTGTACACGTTTCAAATAGCTCTTCTCCACCTGCGCTATCTGTGAAAAGATATAAATAAATGGATTTTTTTTAGTAGAAGAGAAGAAAGCGCGACTTTTCTTTGTTTTGTTATTGTTTCTTGTTGGGTTTTTTTTTTTTTTTTGTCATTTACTGAGATAAGTCACTAGTGCTGAAGTTCATTGTCATTTGTAAAGGGCATATGTCTTTTTCGAAAATCGTTGAATTCGTTCTAGTCAACCAACAATACCACTAAAATAGCCTGAATGCTAGTTGTTAGCTACTCCATGCTCGTGTGTCTTTCTTTTTTAGACAATCATTTTTTTTGTTCTTATTTGTTTGTGTTTGTTGATGTTGTTTGCTGTTGTATTTTTGATAATTGTATTTATTTCATGGCAAACTGTTTGTTTGTTTGTTTGTTTCTTTGTTTACTGAATAGCACTGCTCTTAGCCCGGTAAAAAACGGGGAGAATCCTGACCGGGCCAATCCCAGAGTTCATTGGAGGTTTGTAGATTATGTCTGAGTGCCGGATAGTATTAAATATACATTTCACTCTTTATTCTACTAATAAAACCGGTCAATGGATAGATATTAGGATTTTTTTCTATGACAATTTACTGATCCAATTGTAAAAAAAAATCAAAAACCTTTTAAAGAATGAATAATTAAAAACAAGTGAGGTTTAGTTTTGTCATAAGCGCATGATTGGTCTGGTAAGATCTGTATCTGATATTTTCTACAATTGTCTGCAAGCTTGTGAGATGTTCGATTCATGTTAATCCCTTGTGCCAAACCTATGATGAAATAACAGATTACTTTTGTTTATTTTCCCATTTTTGAGCGACCAGATTTCCTGTTCGTATTTGTTTTGTTTGTAATCGATTTTAAAAAGTAATCAGCAAGTTGAGGTACTTTGTTTTAATGCTTTCTACAATGTAACTGTTATGCATTTCAATTCAATACTGTGGGAGGAACAACTAAGAAAAATAAAAGATTACAATGTGGATTGACACATTTTCTGGTCTCTCTTTTATTTCCCCTTAAACGCTGAACTCACCCTTTTGTCCTTCACCTCCTTYGCATCTCCTCCTTCTAACCGCCCATTATTTTTGCCCCAGAATGAAAATTTTGACCAAGAGACGAGAGTTGGAACACCACCTGGCATTTTCTTCTGGCGCTCCCATGGCCTCCAAGAGTGACGGAGAGCCTGAACTCTGTTCTTCTTTTTTTTTCTCCTCGAGGCCTTATTGGCTCGCGGAATGAGAAGAAAGCAAAGGCTGGAGTGGGCTTTGAATGTGGTAGTGGGAGCAGAGGCAGGAATGTGTCCTCTTTATTTGTGTCCATTTGTGTGGCATGATGGATGAGGTGGGTAGATGTGATGACCTGGCTCATCGCTCAAACACTCAATAAGAGTCCCATCCTGCAGCAGGCCTCCCCATCCGGCGACCCCCCCACTTACCAACACCGCCATCTTTTTTGTCGCTGCTGCCAGCCAACGTGGGCGGACATTGTGGCTGGGAGCATTGGAGGTTTCGCAGCTCCATTGTCCAGTGGATAGCTCGAACCAGGGTGGGGGAGGAGTGGAGAAATTGGGCATGACAGTGAGGATGGCTGGCGCTGACGCTCCACATTTACAGTGCTTTTGGCACCTTAATGGATGGGTTGTTTTCTTAGGGCCTGTCGTCAGCCATCAGAGCTCCATGGGGCGTCCAGCTTTGATGAGGTCGCAGAGGGTCAGTCAGTGTTGATGAGGTCAGCGTGGGTCGTCCAGCTTTGGTCAGCTGCACTGACGGTAGCGGCGGCGCAATCCATGGTCATTGTGAAGTGGCAAAGATGTTGTTCCTGAGCACGAGTCCTGTTGCCTAAATATAATCAACATATCACTGATGTCATATTTTTTAGAATTGTTGGCACATTTATAATTTATAATTTTAGGAATATTCAAATTTTGTTTTAAAGTGGGGTTTTGTGGAAAGGCTATGAACAAGTAATATCTTATCTGTTGTAAACAGCTCTTTAAAGAACCACAGTCTTGAGACGTAGATTTTTATTATGACCAGAATGGCACCTCAGGGCTAGCTGATAGCTTGTTAGAATGAGGTGGTTCAAAGCGCTGGCTATAAAATATAGCAGATTTGAATTGTTCTGCGAACCTTTTCCCAGAAACTTTTAAAGRAAGCTTTGAATGTAATCTGAACTATTGGTTTTTGTATAACCACTCATATGGTCAACTGTACGTTTGGAGTTGTCCTGCTAAGACTAGCCGTTAGCTCATAAAATTAGTTATATTCAAATTAAAAAAGTCATCATAAATCAAATGAAAATTTTCATAGATAAATTTTTCTTGGTTAAATTAAGCAATAAACTTACAGAATTTGGCAAATTTTAAGATTTCACTGACTTACCATGAGTGTCAAAAACCGAGAAGATTTTGTTATGTTGCATTAATTAACTAAGCAAATAGCTGAAAGAAAAATGATCATTCATACTGGCTCTAGTGAGATTGTGAATGGATATTTGTCTTTATGTGGCTGTGATGGACTTGCGATCTGTCCCGTCCCTCCCACTGTGACTGCTGGACATGGGCACCAATGACCCCCATGACCCTGAAACGAAGAACAGAAAAAAGAAAATGGAAGGATGGATGAATAAACCCTAATCTACAAACTAAGGTCATTCAACAAATGGGACATAGTCATAACCCTTCACAGGAACCCTACTTCAAAAGTTTGTTACGTTTAGAATTGTACTTGCACTCGTTTGATTGGCAATGTTTTGCAAACATCACCTAAGATTCTTCTCACATTTAATCAACACGTTCGGAAAAATTATTGCCCTCAGCCCTGTATAAAAGGCTCAGTGTATTGTTAGCTAGGACTGACAGGAGCCTGGACGTCAGGCGAAACAGTATGTGTTATTAGTAGTTTGTGTCCCAAAGGGGCTGTATCCCCGAGCTGCTGAGTCCCTCCAGTGTGTGCATGTGATCTGCTGGGCACTCTGTGGGCAGATCATCGTGGGACATAGAGCGATTCGGCTAATGGGGCAGCTGGCACAACCTCAGAATCCATCAGACCTCATTACAGCTCCCATTCAGCCACCGTCTTTTCTTTCCTCCTCTTCGTCTTCCTTCTTGCCACACACCAGCCCTACCTTCCTTTCCTTTGCCACCCGTCCATGCCTTCCAGTCCCTCTGTGGCAAGTAACTTACAGCACCCGCTCGGCTCGGTGGAACATACATCTCAGGCACCACCCACCCACCCAGGGCGGGAGGCCATTGCAGCTGGCAGCTCTCACACTGATTGACTTGGCACCCGAGCTGATTCAGACACCAGAGGAACATTTGGGAGGAGGAGGCATAGAAGGGTGAGGGTGTGTACCCATAAAAATGGGGTGTAAAAAAAGCTTTGTATTTACTAACAGCTGGCAGAAGTAGGAGGAGTATACAGCATGTGAGTGTTTAGGAGGGGGAACTCCACAAATCACCACAGCAAGGTTTTGTTGTGTTTAAAATAAAGACAACACCGTCTGTCTGGATCCTCCAAATGTGCAAACGAGTGCAGGCTAATTCACCTTTTTCTTATCCTCCGGTTGTCTCTCCTTATCCTCCGATTGTCTCTTCTCTGCAAGCAGAAGAGTTTAAGGCTGTGTCTTCATTACTCTGTTTTTCTCCCTGGAAGCCACGGGTCATTAGTGTTATTGATGGACACTCAGTGCGTTTTCAGAGCACAGACTGAGACTGAGCAGAGCAGCCGTGCACATGGTTTTAATATGACATGTCTAATCAGGACAGGCGTGGTGGCAGAACCACTCAAAAACTCTTTTTTTTTTTTTTGCTGTTGCTCGCAGATTAGCCTAGATTGGAAAATAATTCCCCGAGCCATCAGCTCTGCATTTGAAGCACAAATTGGGATGGGATATAATAAAATATAGGCATCAGTGTAACATGATTTGACTCTACACTGATGCTCATAAAGCCTGGTCCATGTATGCATGCATCAAAGTTGAGACACAGTTGCTATTTCCTGCACACAGCTCCACCCAGTGGCACAAAGAGTAAATGTGACAACATCTATATGAGACCTCAAAGTAATCAGTTGGAACATATGGGAAGATCAAATCTGCGAAAACATATGAGATTTTTTTTATATTTTATTTATTTTTTTGTCAACCAAAAGTTTCATGTATTTAAACTAAAGCAAAACACAGATCCAGAGTGTGGGACACTTTCTCGATAAATATCTTTCCTTTTTACAGCATCAACATTTCCCATTTATTTTTTCAGTCAACAAGCACACAAATGGTGCATGACGTGTTGATATGATTCCCCCTCCCCTCATTTCTTTATCTGAGCAGACAGCTTTGTCAGCTGGAGTTCAAAACACCTCGCTGACCCCCTGCTCTGGGAGACCTTGGTTCAACGCTGAGGGCCAGAAATTATCTCTAGGACGTGAAGCTAAGGCAGCAAAGTGATAGAATCTCTTTTGTAGGGAGTACATAAATAAATAAAGTGGCGTATGCTTAATTACAGCAAAGAAAAAAGAGAAAAAGTACCCACGATGCAATCTTAGTTTTCACAGGCGATTTCACCTCTAGTTTCCTGAGCCCCCTCTCTTTCTTGCACTTCTGAAAAGCAAGCGTGCAAGCAACTGTTTTATTTTTGTTCCAAATTCTTACATTTTTATTCATTAACAGTGTAAAACAAATGTAGATTTTAAAGTTTTTAAATCATTAAGTATCACAATACCATCTAAAGATGGCTCCAAACCAAAGAAAAAAAACGACCTTACAAATCCGGTCTGTGTAGTTTTTGCCAAGTTTTGTCCTCCTCTCTACTGATCTTAGAGCATTTAAAAGGAATTTGTGGTGCCAGCTTTTCATTTGTGTCCCTGCTAACTGAGTGATCTCCGGTGTGGAGGGATGATGCAGCGGTGCAGTGGCCACCCAGCACTTACTGGACGGATGGCCTCTGTGGGCCTGTTTGACTGGAAACAGGTGTGTGTCATCTGAAGATGAAGGCCCAGCCGATAAACATTATTGGAGAACATCTGCTGCTTGTCACAACACAGAGCGAGCCACAATGCTCCGCCATCCATCAGACGCACCGGAGACTGGATGTGTGTGTGTGTGTGTGTGTGTAAAGGGGGTTGTTTCTCTGCCGCTGAGCCCGTTCACCCATCACTCACCCCAGGGATGCTGAACGTACGTAGGGGGGCCGGGTGCATGCTCAGTCCAGGCACCTGTCTGCTTCTGCCAGACCACAGTCGCCTTTTGGCCATTAGGAGGACAAACGCTTGAATGATCTTGAAAAATGTCCTCAGCAACACACACACACACACACACACACACACACACACACACACACACACACTTCAGCACAAGAGCTCAGGTGCAACCTCCCTTTTTTCTTTAGACTGTGATCAGAGAGATGATGCTTGAACTTGGCCTGAGTGAAGAGAGGTGGCCTGGTAGTAGCCTTGCACAATTATGTGAACACTTTGCACAAACGCCAATGCTTCATGACACTTACTTGTATGTTTTTGTTCCAGATCCAAAAAAGCTGCATCCTCAGTTCCGCTCAGGAGTTAAAGCAACTATTAGACAAACAGCTAAAAAAAAGAAAAGAAAAGAAATATCTAATGGAGGTGTTCAGAGGTTTTTTCCAATATTTATTGGATTTTCCACACAAGTCTTATTTTATCCAAACACATTAAATTTACAAATATATATAAAATATTTTGGTTTTATACAAAATAGCACCAATAAAATGCAGGCTGTTTTATACCCCTGGTGGTCTGCAACCTGCAGCTCTGGAGCTCTTTAGTCACTCTGCAGCGGCACTTTCACTTTTGGTTTTGTGTTTGCTTTCAGAATTTGCCGACATTTTCATAAAAAACTGTCAACAAGACAAACCACTTGCAAGTTTAAAAACTGATGGAAATTAGTTAAATTCTAAAAAAATATACATCAGCTCTCTAAGTTCAAATGTCTGCCATGAGTTAGGTTGATTTTCAYTCTTTCCTGTCTTTTTTATTCTAAAATGATCCAAAGTAAAAAATAATACATTCATTTTCTCATTACCGGTATTTGTAAAATGTTTCATTTCTTATTTACTGTATATTAAGTTTTTGATGTTGTTTTTTTCAGTGACACTGTACATTAAACCACATATCAGACCTAAAATTCATTAGAATGTAAGATTGCTTTTTACATCCTGCTAAATTAGAAACAGCTATTTAACTTAATGAGGATCAGTCTTTGGGATGTTCAGAGCATGCATGTTTTGCCTGCAATTCTCTAGTTAGTGCCTGCACAATGCATGAAGAAAACTAATTCACAGTATCAAACAGAGGGAATTTATCATGTGAAGAAAGCGTTTGCTGGTGTAGAATAATCTTTTCAATATGATATTCATCTTTTCTARTATTCCTAATCTTATTATAACAAAAAAGGAAAACTTAAAACATCAAAATGTATCCAAATTTTATAAAAATAAAAGAGGGGAAACGCCCAAGCAAGAGACATGTTGGTGAAAGTCTACCTGTAAAGAATGGAGTCATTTTGGTGTTTAGTGAGTCTTTTGTTCTTTTTCCATCAGAATTAATTCATGACATAACTTTGTACTGAACTGTTTTTGGTGTAAACAAACAAACAAAAAAGGATCAAATTGTGTGGCTTTCCTTCATCCTAAAACTGAATACTTTAAAACTAAYTAACTGTCAAAACGGACCCTTCCAATCAGCAACAGTAACCCATGTAATGCTATGAATCCTGCACAAGCTGGAGCTTTAAATCCTAAACACGCTGCTCTACATTTGATTTGGTGGTCTTTTGAAGGCGTCTCGAGTCAGCTCCTGTGGTTGATCGTCTCAGCCTTCAGACTCTGTGACGGACTGCCGGTCTCTGACGGCTCCGCAGAACCCACACAACCTCTTCGCGGATGATCAGAGTGAAGCTTCGCTGAGCCGAGTCCCGTGCTCGGGTTATGTGGTTCTGCTACCTGTTCTTCTCTTTCTGTGAGATACAGAGGAGCTCGGCTCTCCTGAGGTTTGGTAGGGCGGCGCTGTAAAGAATAAAAAAGGGGAGGGGAAGAGGCAAACAGCCATCAGCACAATGTGAAAATCAAAAGCAAATGTTCTGGGGTTTTTGAAGAAGAGGTAAGTGCGACGTGGTSTCCTGTGAGCTTGGCTTTGAGGAGGTGTAACGAAGACAGCCTGAAGCCCAGTGCCATGCTGGGGACAGATTAAAATAACTGTCAAGAGAGAGGAGCGCCTATTGAGGGAGACAGGGTGACACGCAGAGTGATGGGGCTCAGCCTCTCTCACTTCACGACACAATATTTCACTGAAGCTGTTGCAGCTTTACAGCTCTCTAAGTGTGTGTGTGTGTGTGTGTGTGTGTGTGTGTGTGTGTGTGTGTGTCATCATGTGTCCCAGTGTGTTTTAGCTTTACAGCTCAACATGTTTGGAAACAGGTTTACCTTCGCTACAAGTTGGGCCGAGCCAGGTAAGCGGACACAGACATCTCCCATTCACTCGATCACAGTGGGCCCCCTGGAAACACTGGCACAGCAGGGTACAGTTGGGGCCGAAACGGTCTCCAACACAGTCTGACAAAAAAAAGATAAGGCAGAAAAGAATCTAAATGAGAGGCCATGTCTGATTATCTGATTTATTTATTTTTATTTTTTGTGGGTCTATAACTTGGTGGGTAAAAGATGTTCTCTCAAAAAGTGCCATTACTTTTCTCACATCTCTGTCCCCACCGTCCCGAGGGACAGAGGCACCTTCCAGAAGATGGGTCGCACGGAGCCTCGCCAACGCAATCACACGACTCTGCACAGCTCAGTCCAAATCTGCCAGCTTCACATCCTGTCAAACACCAACATTTTACAGCTGTTCGGTCTTTCATATCATTGTCTTCTCCACATTCTGCAGCAACAATCAATCATTTAGCAAAATTAACAAATAAATATACATTAAAAAATATCATTATGTGTGCAACTTCAGACAAACATGCTAAAGAACATTTAGGGCTCCTGTAAGAAATGGCAAGTGTATGCTTTTGTGTGCTTCTTGTAAATGTTCCCCACAATAAATAAAAAAAGACATAGAATAAAGCATTCTCTCATTTTTTCACAAACACATAAAGTAAAGTTTATTTCAGAAGCATGTGCCTGCAGCTGCTCCTCAGTATCTCCAGCTGGAGCTCAAGTGGCTGTTCACAGTGCAGCTGAGAGCAGGTGGGAGGGCGCAAGGAGGTGAGAAAAATGCATTAATTAATCAGCCAAAAAAGTACCTGTTCATTAAATAACCAGCCTGCCTGCCTATCTATGTAAAATCAGACTGTGCAACCGAATGCAAAACATGTTTTTATTCATTTTTGGTGCTTTATATGTAGATACGTTTGCACAATCATATGTGCATCCAGCTAAATATTATTTTATTATTATTATTATTATTGTTAAAAGACATAATTCCACCAGTAGTTTCATGCATCTCATTTAATTTTTCACTTTTGGGTGAAATTAATACTTACGTCTCTGGCATTGCAGGCCACTGTAGCCTGGTGGGCACGTGCATTTGCCTGTCACGTGGTCACATGCTTGTCCAACCTTACAGTCACAAGCACTGGCACAGTTCATCCCATAATACCCAGAAGGACATTCTAGAAAGAGCACAAAAGAGAGAGTTCCTGTTGCTGAAGTTAAATACGATAAAGGCAAATTCTGTCACATTTTGTCTTTTTGGAAGTAAAGCAGTGATTACAAGTGTCACGGAGGCTCAAGGTACATATAGTTTTATCACAAGGCTTTTGGGAAAGTTTGCACACCGTGTTCACAGGCGTGTCCGTAGTATCCAGCACTGCAGCTGCAGCTGCCTGTGAAATGGTTGCAGGTCCCATTGTTGAGGCACGGACAGTCTTGTGCACAGTCGAGCCCATATTTTCCTGGCGAGCAGGCTGCATTAACAAAGCAATAACGTACAAGATACGCAAGATAAGTGACAAATTGTGAAACTCTGTAATCTAAGACTTTAAAATTGCAGGAAAAGTGGTTTGTAATGTAACAAAAATACACAAACGAGGACATTTTAGTTCAAATTCGGTGGAATAGCAGCTGAGAGCCATCCTCAACACATGCTCACAGTGATAACAGACTGGGTCTGGATCTTTGTTTAAAACTCCCGGCGCATTTCGTCAGCTCTGTCTGTTAGCAAAATGTCCAACTAACCACTGGAAAGTTTTGTATAAAATCTTGGAAAGTAATTATTGGTGCATCGAAAATTGATTAAGCCATGAAGTCAGCAACGCCGACAGAAATAAAAAAATAATAATAATTCACCCCACTCCTCACAAAAGGAAGAACCATTGAGAACTTTGCTTTACATTTGTTTATTTTGATGCATTGAATAATTAATTTAAAATTGAATTAAAATATTTTTATATTAAATGAAGACTACACATATAATGTGTAGATACATTATATATATATGAGGTTTCTTGATTTCTGTGATGCTCTTTCTTTAAGGCCAAAAGTTGTTTTTTTAACTCACTGGCAACCTCCAACCACCCATCCCCACCACCTCCCACCTCCCACCCTGTTATTTAAGAAGCATAGACTTAAGTTAATTAGCTGCAACAACCACCTTGAACTGGGTTATTGCCAAAAGTTACTAGTAATCAGTTGTAGATTCAGTCCAATCACTTCCTGAGATTTTCATTCTGATCTGTCATGCTGTTCATAAAATATTTTGCTAAAGGAGGCACTGGGTTGACTCCAGCAACCATTTTTAAATTTTGGCAAATATTTTGTGCACTTTATTAGCTCTTGGAGTATGCAATGACAGACAGCTTCAAGCACATCAAATTGATCTGTAAAATTGACGGACTTCAAAAAAATGTTTACGTTTGCCAAGTCTAACTGGCTGAAACGAACATCTTGAATCAGGTCGACTTTAAAAAATAATTAATTCTGGATGCTGATGATTGTTCTTTAATAGGTTGATTCAATCATTGTTTAACGATTTATTGTCCCAATGAACTAACAAACAAGTGACACACACAAGTGATTACACCATTTTATGGCAGTGAACATTAGTAAAGTGAGAGGTAAACTAAAGTGATGTTTTCAACAAGATTTGGTCGCTTTTATGCGGTTTATTTGTTGTTGTTTTTAAGTTTTAGATTTCCCACYACCAGAATCCACTTCTTTTCAGTTTTATTGAATTTGTGATGACAATTTTGCTTAGCAGAGGACACGTGTCCCTTACTCCGTGCTGTTCCCCTGTACGAGTGTTCACAGCCACTAAGTCAAAATATTGTTTTAGATTCTCTTTTTCTTTACTTTTATGATTACTTGGTCCAAACTGCATGCAAACCACACAAACACTTTGTAAGAAAGCTGCAGCAGTCAAAGTGAAAAGACAAGTAGTGCAGCTGTTTATGAAGTTTTAGAATACCTGTCTCACATCGGGGTCCAGCCCAGCCCAGTCCACACTTACAGGACCCATCAACAGGATCACATAAAGCTCCATTCTGACAGCTGCATGTGTTTCTGCACTGCAGGCCATACTTCCCTCTTAGACATGCTGGAAAAACATGAAAAAAGTCACCAAAAGACAAAAGTTGCAGATTTTTCTCTTCAACAATGAAACCGATGGGTATGTTCTCTGTCTGTCCTTTTTAAACACACACACACACACACCCACACACACACACACACACACACACACACACACACACACACACACACACACACACAC
>NW_013952575.1:53988-67249 GCF_001266775.1 Austrofundulus limnaeus | reverse complement strand
ATATATATATATATATATATATAATTTGACAAGAAAAAATCAAATCTCAGCTTCTGTCTCACCTTGTTGACAAGATGGTCCAACCCAACCAGGGCCACAGATGCACCTCCCAGTTGCAGGGTGACACTGACCTTCTTCCCCACAGGAGCAGGAGTTTGCACAGTCTTTACCATAATACCCTTTTGGACAGCCTGCACAAGCATAGTTTTGTAGTCATTAAACTCTAAATGAAAAGAATTTTTCCAATACAGCATTTGCACAAAACATTTTCTGTAATAGTAACTAAGAATTTGTTTATGCAGGATAAGAGGTTATGTTTTTAAAGACCTACTTGAGCTGCAGTCAGCTCCAATGTAACCAGGAGAACAGTAACATGTCCCAATCCTGTAATCACAGTAACCACCATTGAGACATCTGCACCTGGACTTGCAGTTTGGCCCAAAGGTACCTGCTCGACATCCTGGACACAAAGCAAAGAAATGTAGTAAAAGTTTACTCATT
Organism: Austrofundulus limnaeus; assembly: GCF_001266775.1. Taxonomy (NCBI): domain Eukaryota; kingdom Metazoa; phylum Chordata; class Actinopteri; order Cyprinodontiformes; family Rivulidae; genus Austrofundulus; species Austrofundulus limnaeus. The sequence goes on along the minus strand of NW_013952575.1, from coordinate 66,748 downwards.
TTGCCTTTGTGTTTTTTGTTTGTTTGTTTGTTTTWGAGTTTTCCCAAAGACGTGACAAAATCTCGGTTAAAACAGTTCTTAATTTGGTTTTAGTTTGCTACCACAAAAGGAGGCAAAACATAAAAAGCCCAATAGAACACCTTCTGTCACATTTCATAGCATTAAACCCGCTGTTCCTTCAGAGTGGTGAGGTATACTTACGGAGCCTGCAGTGTGCCCCGTAGTAACCAGGTGAGCAGCTACATTTTCCCGTCACAGGATGACATTGTTCTTTGGCTCCTGGACACTGACAAAGTTGGCTGCAGTTTGGTCCAAACCAACCAGCAGGGCAGGCTGAGGCGACACAACCAAAAACATCACCAAAAACACTGTTATCTTTTTCTAAAAATAAAAGTTCAGACCTATTGCAGTTGGGTTCAGTTCATATCTTACTTGTACATAGCTTTTTGAACAACCTCCGTTTGGAGAGATACAGTGGCTAAAGTRGATTGCTGCGACAACTTCATATTTACATTTTTATGTTAAAGCTTTTTATGAAAAAGTCAATGTCAGTTTTGTACGAAACAGTTGTTTTAGTAGAAATATTATGRCATCTGTGCTTGCAAATATCTAAACTCTGTGCAAAGAGCTGTATAAGGAAAAATTGACAGTGATGTAAAGGTTTGAAAACAGTGCATGAACCATTGTGATTTTTTTTAATTAGTGCTGTTTTTAAATATGGGGCAGCACAATGGCTCAGTTGCCTCTCAGCAAGAAGGTTGCTGGACTGAATCCTGGTAGGGGACATCTCTCTCTCTCTCCATGCATGCGTGGGTTTCTTCTGGGTACTCCAGTTTCCTCCCACAGACAAAAAACATGCATGTTAGACTAATTGGTAACTCTTAATTGTCCCTAGGTATGAGTGAGAAAGTGAATGGTTGTTTGTCTCGTTTGTTTCTGTGTCCCTGTGATGGACTTGTGACCTGTCCAGTTGAGCACCAGTGAACCCCGTGACCCTGAAAGGAAGAGGTGGGTGAAGATAATGGATGGAAGTTGTAAGATGAGAGTAATCTACTTTGGTCTTGCTCAGACTAGCTATTAGCTTATCAATCTGGTCGGAGYAAAACTTGCTTCTGCAATCTGAGTYCGTTCAAACAGCAGGTGAGCTATTAATTGTCTATGGCCTTTCCAGAAACCCACTTCAAAAAATCTGAACTACCGCTTTAAGTCTAAATTGTTCWGGTAATAAGTTTTAGTTCCCTCCCCCTATTTTTATTTCATTTTGGCATTCACTTATAATTGTAAGATAAGTGACACATCAGCATAGTGTTAAATGACCACATTGTACAGCTCCGCACAGCTTGCAGATAAGGCCCCAACGGTGGACACATTCAGCACTTTGTGGGAACAAAGACACATGCCATTTCCCTTTCCTCTCTTAGACAAATCTGTGAACATACAGGGGCATTCAGCACTTGACTGGTAACAATCCCCAACAACTTTCCCTGGTGCCCAAAGCCCAGGCGCTCACAGAGGAACATTCTTTCACACACCCTTTCTGCATCCCTACGTATCCACTCATCACARTAATGAATGAAGTCCCAGGACAATCGGTCATATTGACCAAGATGAATCTGTGAACCAAACATGTTTTGGGGAGAGACCGCAGCACTCGGCTACTCAGTCAAGCAGCAGCAGGCAGCGTGGGGGACAGATAAGAATGGACTCCAGACTAAAGAGGTAATTACAGCGCTGTCATTATGCATGTCTGCCTTCCAAAAGGCCTTATCTGCTGCCGAGGAGACAAAAACAATGCCTTCTGTTTTACTTGGCAGCCGGTGTGTAACATTTATCAGATGTCTAGGGAGTGTGTGAGGAGAGGAAGGGARCTGAGGCCATGAAGGGGGGGTGCTGAAGCAGCAAAGAGGGGCTGAGTAGTGGAGCTGCTCGTATACAACCCTACAGGGTGTAAATAATGAAACATTCTCATGCGGTCCTGTGATAGTGAGGGTCTCGTGTAGAGGTGGAGTGCACTTCCTAGAATGGACTAAACTGTAATCTTTCCCAGGACCAAGAGGAAAAAAGGGAGATGCCACTGACATAAATTCATTTTCCTGACACACATTTTCTTTGTTGTTCTTACTTTTCTCACAGCCGGGACCCGTGAGACCAGCTGGGCAGCCACAGCTCCCAGTCTCATGGTGGCAGGACACCCCAGCCTGGCACTGACACGCCTGGGCACAGGAAGCACCGAAGAACATCGGTAGGCAGGCTGCGAGCGAACACACAGGGACCACAAAGTTGAGCTTACCGACAGTGTTCCGTTCAGCCGGTTTCATTCGGCCGCACGCACTCACGTGGCCCCTCTCCAGCCTGGCTCACACTCACAGTGGCCCGTCGCACGGTGGCAACGCAAAGAGTGGACGCAGTCACACCTCTGCTCGCAGCCTTCCCCGAAAAATCCCTTTGAACATGCTTCAGACAGAAACGCACAAGCATTCACATTAGAGCTCGGGGGGTGCTAGAACCTTACTTGTTTTATACACTGCTCCTTCAAAGTGTGCTCAGAAAAGCTGCATTTACATTTGCTGCAAAACAAAACTGTCAACAGTCACCTGACTGACAAAGCTCTCCAGTCCATCCRGGCAGACACACACATTTTCCTGTCACTCTGTCACATCTCCCACCATTTGTACATTTGCAGGTCTCGTTGCAGTTCTCTCCATAATGTCCTTCTCCACACTCTTAGGTAAAAAAAAAAAAAGAACAGAAACTACTTTCAAGATAGCATTCACTCAACTTTAATCGGTACATATCATGCATTTTAATCTTTCCTCTTCCCATTTGTGTCATTCAGTTGTGGTCTATATAAACTGGAATTGCAATGATTTCAGCCCTGTTTTGAGGTGTGTCTGCGAGGAACCTGTTTTGGTGCTGTCTCTTTAAAGGGGCAATATCATGTAAAATCAACTTTTTTGAGTTTTATATCATGTTTTAAGTTATACTCTCATAAAAAATATGCCCAAAGTCTTGCTTTGACTCATTCATGTATGTTTGAGAAATCCTACAGCGTTTTTAGGCAGCCACGCTGAGGAGCAAAACAACAGGTGGGGACCAGAAACGCCTTTTGGGACCAGAAACGCCCTTGGGAAGTGTCTTTAAGTCGAGCTTCCTCATCACGGAGCACATCTAAAATGTCTGAGAAACACATAATATAGGCCCTTTATGTACAAATGAGGCCCTTCACAACCCACACCCCTCCAGGTCTAACTACAGATGATTATTGTCCACCCTGTCCTGTTCAGCCATTTTTTGTAGTTTGATTGCAGAGATATGATTATCTATTAGTGCAGAAACTTCTTTCATTTACAAGTTGATTATAATATGTCAACAATGAAAGACTTGTCCATTCTTTCGTAGATTTGGCATCCTTGAACTTGGACTACAAATTTGCTGTGAGGAATAAAAATGGTGGGTAGCCAGAAGTCCATGGCCTTGTTTAGCAGTTCTGCAGCAAATACTATGACGTTATTGTTCAAAATATGTGATTGGGAAGAGAGAAAACTGAGTGAAAAATATGATCCAAAGTAAGATATCAAAGCAGCACAGAGAGAGGCTAAATTAAACTTTTCTACAGTCCTACAGACTCCAAGTACACAACAAAATGTACATACACTGGTAAAATATTCCTCTTGTCTCTTATTTGCTGTTTCTGACCGGTGGTGTATTTTTTCAAACAGCTGTACCAAGGGCAACCTTTACTTTTATTTTGTTGCATTCAAAACATTAAAATGATAATTTTACCTTTTTTTTACTTTAAAATTTAACACCTAGAAATTTAAATATGACCAGAACTCATTATGAAAGAAGTTGTTATGAACTCTAAAAAAATGAAGGATTGAATTTTAACCAAGTTACGTATGTCAGCTGGTTCCACTAAACAGAATTGAGTAAATGTAAAGCAATTTACTCATCTCGTCTTAGTGGAACCAGTTGATGCAACGTGGTTAAGTAAATTCAACACTTGATTCCTTAGAGCATGTGTAAAAGTACTTTTTTTCTCGATTGTTGTGAGCAGTTTTATTACTTTACTTAAGTACTTTGCTTGAGTAAAATGTATTTTTACCAGTCATTTTCTGTTAAGATATTTTTACTTTTACTTAAGTATTTTTTTAAAGTAATTCATACACCTTTGCTAAAAACTGATGAGACTTATTTTTGTTTAAACTCAAGGTCAAGCTGTAAGATTTGCTCTAMAAAAGCACAGTGAGGAGTTTGTTACGAACCATCATGCTGCTTGAGAAAATCTGACGAAAAATGTTTAAGCTGCCCAAAAATCAGCCACCTTATGCCTCTAAATAAACAAATGGGCAGCGTTCATGTTAGGTTAGTGAAGTTATTGAAGTGAAGCACTAACTCACGTGATTGGCAGTTGAACCCAGTCACTGCCCACTAACGTGGTCACACTTTCCCCCATTCTGACATTCACAGGTCGGACTGCACTCATCTCCAAAACAACCTTTGGGGTACTCTACCCACAGAACAACACACACGTATGATAATTCAACAAAGCATCTACAATCAAACCATCTATTGAAAATGTATGAAAACTGTGAGTTTAGATTAGTGTTTGATGAGATTATGGCTTTTAGCACTCATGTTGGAAAACTTGTGACTGATCAAAGTTCAAAATGCCATTTACAAAAGAGGAAAATGAGCAAATGACAAAGATGGACTATTAAGTCATGCTGGTGGTTTTCTGCTGACTCTGTCTCTGGTACTCAGAACCACAAAATGTCTGTGGCAAGAGCAAAGTCTTGAAAAAGCTGCAGAATGACAGACTAAGAGCTTTAGTGGGCAATTCACTAGATTCATTAAAACAAAGGCATGAAATCCTCGAGAAACATCAGCCCGAGAGCAATGATTGGTTAGCTACTAAAAGGCTCTTCCAAGGCTGCGTTCTCCCGCACTCCTGACATTGAGCACTATGTACATGTGGGTGCATTTATCCAGAATAGACCTCAAATAAACCCCCGTGTGCCAGAGGGCACTCTCTCTCGTCCTCCCTGCTTTCTCCTCCCTTACCCATCCCTAAAAAAAAAAAGTCATTGGAAATGTCTCATTATAGAGATAATTGTTCACAAACACATCTTAGTTGTGTTTAAAAGAGAGGATGTCGTGATGGGCCACAGCGAGGGCCTCCCTCACACCCTCTTTTAATGATGTGGCTTCCATTACCCAGAATGCAGTGTGGTCCTGCCCAGCCGGCGGTGCATAGGCAGGCTCCTGTGATGTGGTGGCAGCGGGCATCGTTCCTGCACTCGCACAGCTGGCCACAGTCAAGACCGTAAAAGTCGTTCGGGCACGCTGTGGGTCGAGTAAAAACATCCGACTGGTTACAACTGGCAACTTCACAAAAAACGGGGGGGGGGGGGGGGATCTGAATGCCATTTTTTTAATATAGCTCTTTTTTTCCTTCCCTACCTCGTGTTCTCACCCCTTCCCTCTCTGTCCTGCATCCCCCCCTGAAAGTACCGATATCAGATTGCGGCACCACGCGGCGGCTGCCGCAAAGAGTCTGCGATMGTTAAGTGAGCTCCTGTCCCACACATGTGTGCTGGGGTCTGAGCCACATCAAAGTTTACAGTGGATCAGAGGCCGTTCCCTTTTTTTGGAGGGGGGGGAGTAGAGGGAGCACAAAGAGCCGGTAAATAGAGCACCTGCTGTGTCCACAGACCCCACCAGCACACGGCAAAAACAATGCCTGCTAAGTGGTCTCCAAGAACACACACCTACAGAGTTGCAGGAGATGCCAGTCCATGTGTCTGTTTCTCATTCTCAGGGCGTGCTGGAGAGATGTGTGTGCAGTCAGGTGACACGCACAGTTTGCTTAAACATGGTGCCTTCTACCCAAGCTAGACAGCCTTTCCACTGCTTAGATGTGAATTTTGTCTATAAGCATGACTTCACCAGAGCAGGAATGTTTATTCACAGACTACTTTYGATGGCGCAATTTGTCACTGTGGACATTACAAGTTAACTCCAGAATAACAGCTGAATTCTGCTGAACATAAAAAGTTCTCCAATTCTCAGACTATTTTACAGAAACGCTAAGGTTTGGCTGTTTGAAGGTTCATAAAAAAATCTCTTCTTTAGGTAGCTTTTCTGTTTGCTGTTAAAAAGAAAATTAAGAGTTTAGATACACAGACAGCTTTTCATCTCCTGCCACTGAAATGTGAAAGGCAGGATCATGTTTTTCTCTATGGATGCACGTTTGTCTGTCTTGTTAGCAAAATATCTCATGGATCACAGGAAGTAGTCGTCTGATGTGCAGCTACAACTGATTGCCTTTTGAAAACAACACAAATTGAGATTACGACTAGAATTAATTGACAAACAATAATGGTCATAACTGTTCATTTTACAGACATAAAATAAAATTTGGTGTGGCAACAGCTGAGAGTCAACGCTAACACATATTCAAAGCACAAAGCATTGCATGASATTTTGGCTTTGAACGTTGGCATTAAATGACTGAGTTAACCTAGTCTAGTTTGACAAACTAGAGAGCGGCATKGTGGCTCAGTTAGTAGAGCTGTTGCCTCTCAGCAYGAAGGTTGCAAAACCGAATCCCTGCCGGGGACCTTTCTGGGTAGAGTTTGCATGTTCCCTCTGTGCATTGTGTGTTTTTTTGCCAGTACTCTGGTTTCCTCCCACACACCAAAAACATGACTGTTAGTCTAATTGTTAACTCTAAATTGTCCCTTGGTGTGAGGGAGAGAGTGAGTTTGTGTCGTTTGTCTCTTTGTGTTCCAGTGATGGACTCGCAACTTGTCCAGAGTGTACTCTGCCTCTTGCACAGTAACTGCTGGACATGGGCACCCGTGACCCCCGTGACCCTAAAAGTATGAGGTGGATAAATGATAATAGATGTTCAGCAAACTATCTCATTAAAGGCTGGACAACGCAACAGTTATAATTTGGTTACAGATATTGAACCAAAAATAGACAAGGAACAGAGTAAAATTCTGAAAGATCTTCCAATATAAATATTAAGCTTAATAGTATTTTCAAAATTTGACCTAGACAATTTTAACACAGAGTTTTTCAAATAGTGGGACCACTGTTTTAGAGGATGTTTTTAAACTTTTAAACTTATTTAAGTAATCTGTTCATGTACACTTTAATSTAGGTGAGTATACAGTATGTTTTGTAAGAATTTTACTAATGTCAATAATATAATATGATAATAATTTAATGATATAATAATACTGTGCTGGGGGAGCTATTCCCTCACAGTTTATACATATTAGTCACTTCTTCCTCCTTCAGCTGATAATCTACTCCTCCTTGTTCCAAAGGTTTCAAAACGGGGAAAGTATCTCTCCTGCTCAGCAGCTTCTCGCTGTGTTCCCACGCTGACAGCATGACATCTTTGTTGGCCTCAGTAGTGGTTAGACTGCACTTTTAATAAAACTAGCCCACTGAGGATGCTGTCATCCTAATACAGCTGGACATTAACTCAGCGGTGGCAGTGTCGCTGGTTTATTGTCTGTTGTTTACTGTCAAGACTGCGCTGATGCCATGGCGACAAGCAAACACGGCCTGTCGTTTGCCCATTCAACAATAGCTCACACGTCTACTGGACATTAATGCAGCGCACATCCTCAAACCCTGACATGTTGTAGGTGGCGTGGATTATTTGTACGTGCCAGCAGGGGGAGACTCGTTTTCAACTTAACCACAGGGTGGCAATCTGTCATCTAATATTAGCCTGTTGTCTGCTAGCATTTATAAATGTAGACTCTTCCCTTTGAGACTTTGTTTATAGGTAGACACAGAGGTTTTTCAGACAACCACAGCAATTGCGCGCACGCACACACACACACACACACACAGTGCCATCATTGAAAGCCTCCATCTCTCGACTAAATGAGCTCTTTAAGACAGCAGGATTATTTCCAGATCCCTGGTTGTGTAAGAGCCACTGCTGTCAGCCCATAAAGAAGGTCCAGAGACCACACAACCAGCGAGAGCAGACCACAGAAACAGAGCGGAGAGACCGAGTGCAGAATAGAGCTTCCTGGTGCAATTCAGGGTTTTGTACTAGAATTAAACAAGCAACAAAAACAGCGCGGATGTTCTGTGTCGGTTGGACCAGGGTTCTTTCTTCTGCAACCAAATAAACTGTTTTGATGCAAACATCAAAAGATCCAGACCAGCGTGATCCAAGTCAGTTGAAAAAGTGGAAAGCTGGACTCACGTCAACACACACAGGCCTCTTTCTTCAGAAAATTATTGAGTGAAATGTTAYGCATCAACACAAGCACCACAATAGTGCTTTTTCAAAAATGTAAGGTATAAGGTCTTTAAAGTGATAATCTGATCATTTTTAATTGATGCTCTGTCAAAGAGTTATCATATATTAGCTAATCCACACTTTGGCACGGCACCATTGTTTTCTTAACCAAACAACGTCCATATACAGTGTGTGATGAGCATAGATAGTGAAAATGCCAATAATTCTGAGGCGACTGAATGTTTTAATATTAGCTAGATTGATGTCAACGTTTATACTAAACAAAAGAAAGATTTAAAAGTGTGTGAAAAGTAATTTTTGACAGAACATCACTTCAACAATTAACAGATTATCCCTTTGAGGCACATATTAAATGTATTTAGAGGAATCGTCCACGCTTGATAAAAGCTCTGCATTGTTGAGGCACGTCTTCACATTTCTATTTTGAGAAACACATAAATGAGAGAGATCTGGATCTTCTCACAGTGCAGGCCTCTTTCTGATTCCTCATGAAGTAAGAGGCCCAGTAGACGACTAAGAAACTGGACACCTATGTTTAARCCTTAAGAAAATGAAATCTGGTCAGACTGTTAGCCTAATTTCCACAGCAACATCCAATCAGAGAGATGACCGCCTGTGAGGCCATTAGACTGTTATGACTAGAGATGTGAAGCTCCGCTCTAGTGTGACACGGCCGTGATTTACGGTGTACCACCGAGGTGGTATGAATTTCTAYGGCTGGTATAGTGAACTCCCAGTAAATCTTATAGACTGTAATAACACAAGGCCACTTCAAGTCAAAAGACTATAATCAAGAATGAATCTATTACATAGCTAAAACTCTTGGACTGTTGCAGTTCGGGACAAACATCATAATGGTGAGATGAATAGTTGCATGAAAGGTTTGCTATAGCTGAGTGGCTGCAAAGACACACTCCATCTGTCCCAGAATGACTAATACAAATTACATCTTGGGATGTGTGCGGTTTCAAAACGGTTTTGCTCATGACATTATATGGGCAATCTGGTGATTCATTGAATCCACTCAAACTGTGGCAAAGCTCAGACAATCGGAAGAATGTCCTGCAGCGCCATCTTGTGGATTGTCAGGTAACACGTGTGGTTAACAAAACAAAGTTGATAAAGTTTTAAAAAATTTGTCACGTTAACAAGTTCTACTAATTATTTTGTAGCTCTTTAAGCCACCATATAATTTGTTTCTATAGCCAAAGATTTTTCAACAACTATCTCATATTACTTATTATTCRGGTTGAACAACATCAGTCACAATATTTTACGGAATGGGTTAGATAAACTACAAGTTTAGTTTTTTTTAAAGGATGAAAAGCAGGTGAAAATGTTCTTGCCCATGTCTTGTTTTGTGAAAATGTCTCTCTGTGGAAATGAGACAGCCTATCTGATTCCATGATGAAGGATAAAATTAAATAAACTTTTCTGATAACAAATGTAATTTTATTTTATTTATTTATTTTTTCCTCAAATTTTGTGTCTGTTTATTTGTCTGTCAGCAAAATATCTCATGAACTAGAGGACTGGTCATAATGGAACACTCACTGGCTGTATAAATACAACTAGTTAAAAGGGAGGTATTAAATAAAAKCAACTTTTTTGATCTTTATATCACRTTATGTCATTCCCTCATCAAAAACATACCAAGAGTGTTGCTTTGACTCATTTATGAATGTTTGAGAAATCCTTGAATCTCTTGTGGTAGTCATGTGGAGCTGCCTAAACACTTGCTGGTACAAAGCTCCGCCTATTCCCACAAAGCTCCTCCCTGCAGCCGAGCTCCTGCCCCACACMGCACYCCTCCCCTGAAGCATTGTTGTGASGATGTGCTGAAGTGGGAGAGTTGGGGACAGTAGGACGTTTTTAAAGAGACAGAGGCCAATTTCGGGGTGTTTAGATAGACTATGATGCAAATTCATATTTATTTTTGATAAACACAGCTTTTTCAGAACAACTGAAAGCAACATAGTTACTTGACTGTGGCATAGAATTGAAATGWATCTGGAAATAACATAATACCCCACCGCCACCATTTAAATAAACACATAAAAACACACAGGCTATCACGATCTAGGGATGCTGACTTTTCGTCAGCAGCTGCTGCCATTTTCTTCCCAAACTGCTGTGACCAGATTTTTCAAGGCTGCTCGGTGCGTTTGCTTGTAATTCCCTCCTGCTTCGTTATTTCTACAAATTTCAATCAAGCGTACTGATGTCAGGTAGTTAGTTATAGCCTCGTCTTCCAGTTTTTAACTTTTGTTGATGCATTTTGATGAGACAATTTTTTGAAAATAGGATCATCCGAGTTTTTCTAGTGACCCCTTAAAGAGATAAGCTGCCATGATGAACATTATTTTATCTGCCCTTGTTCCAAATTTGATAATGATTTGAAACATCAGAGTATGTTTTTTTTWAAATCCGGAACAGTGCTTGTTAGCAAATTATGTTGACGCTCGTCTTCGTCACTTGACACATTTAACGCGCTGTCATTGGTTGAGGAGCTTTGTTTACAAAACAGATGTCCACATGGTTTTTAAATAGTTTTAATTTCCTTACTTACTAAGACACATTAAGTTGATTTGATGCTGCAGTTTGCCTTGCAATATTATTTTATACCCTTTCTGCTACATTTGCATTGGATATTATTAAGTTTTATTAGTTTTTTTAGGATACAAGATGCTTCCTACAAAAACCAGAATATGAATCTTTTCCTAAAATTTCATGGTGATGTCTTGAACACTGAGGAAGCTATGAGCAAAAATAGATAAGAACAAGGTGAAATGGTCACAAAGGCTCCATTGGTTCTGCTGTGAACTGCAGCAAGAAAACATGAGCTGATTTCACCTAAACAAACATCAATAACTTCTCTCATACTTGAAATCATCACATGATTTTGGTGTTATTTTGTATGGTTTGAAATATTCTTTTGGAATCCGCTGTCAGATTTAATATTGGTGTAAGATTAAACATTTATCCACATCCCTACATGATCACCGGTCTTTCATGCATAGTCCTGTGAAAAAAGTGAAACCCACAGAAAAGTYAGGTGAAAGTAAATCTAAATCAGCTATATTACATTCATCTGGAGGCACTGCATAAAAAGAAGAGTATATACATTGGCCAAATACACTAAGGAAATGCTACTCAACTGGGTGATTTCTGTCTGGCCTGTCAATTAGTTAAAAAATATATAAAACTTTTCCATTAATAACCTTTTTTATTTATTTTAAAAGTATGACTCAATGCAGTAAAATACACTAATTTAAGGGGTAAAAGTTAATCATACTTGTTCTTTTGCATAAAGTAGTGTTCCCCTATAATTGGGTAAGGCCTCTCCACCCCAAGAGCTGTTGGATTTGGATTTGAGTAACTGTGGATCTCTAAACAATTTTGTTGAACCGCCCTGCACTAAGCATACCAACAATGTCAATTTACCTACACTAGTTCTTCCTTTAAGGAATGCATATCACCTGCCACCAAGGATCCAAATTGACATTTCAGTTTGGATTCAATCAGAGATGCATTTGAATTGACTCCATTTACGAATCTAAATGTAACACTAAGCATAAAATAAAAGTTAGGGAACCTTTCAATTTAGACAAAAAGGGGGACATTTTAGATGTTTTTACTGATAAACAACATAAACAACATACTTATCTCACAGTAAGCTCCAGTAAAGCCCAAGGAGCATGTGCAGGCTCCGCTCACATGGTCACAGAGGGCTCCGTTCTGACACCGACACCGCTGAGCACAGCCAGAACCATAGCTGCCATTTATGCACTCTGCAGAAGACAGTGAATGTGAACTGTATTTTATATGGCAACATAAAAAATAGCAATAAAAAAACACCAAGTATAACATTTTACACATTTAAAAACAACTAAATTCAGATTAAAATTTCACATGCAATAAAATTTAGCAGTCTACATTGACTCAGTTTACGTTATTAGCGTGAGTGCCACAGGGTGGCAGCATTGACTAGATATTTTCAAATTCTGTCGCTCTGTCACTCACTCTCTTCACACTGGTCTCCAGTGTAGCCCTCCTCACACACACACTGACCGCTGACCGGGTCACAGTCCAGAGAGCGTTCCAGGCACTGACATCTTCTGGTGCAGCCCGGGCCCCAGAAACCTGCTTCACATGCTGTAACACATGGAAACAAACAGGCATGAAGAGTTACTGTCAATTGGTCTGAGTTTCTTTGCTATTATGCTCTTTTATGTACAGTACAGACCAAAAGTTTGGACACACCTTCTCATTCAAAGAGTTTTCTTTATTTTCATGACTATGAAAATTGTAGATTCACACTGAAGGCATCAAAACTATGAATTAACACGTGGAATTATATACTTAACAAAAAAGTGTGAAACAACTGAAAATATGTTTTATATTCTGGTTCTTCGAAGTAGCCATCTTTTGCTTTAATTACTGCTTCACACACTCTTGGTA
>NW_013952575.1:49901-53136 GCF_001266775.1 Austrofundulus limnaeus | reverse complement strand
CTGCAGCTGTATGCTTTTATTTTTTTTATGTCAGGCTGTCGCGGAGCACTCCACTCCTCTGTCCGAGGCTGATGTGGTGTGAGGCGGACAGCTCTTTCGTCCTGGCCACACCTCTGCTCTCTAACCCCCCCTCCCCTACCCACTTTGATGCATTTTTCAAATTTCGCCTTGGGGCGGAGTTATCTTTTCACAGTGGGGGGTGGGGGGGTAAGATACACTTTAAGAAATGATAATGATGACAGTCTAGGCAGTAGGACTATTAGCTGTCTACTGTACCCACTTTCTGCACAACACAACTGATGGTCCCAACCCCATTTATAAGGCAAGAAATCCCACTTATTAAACTTTGACAGGGCACACCTGTGAAGTGAAAACCTTTTCAGGTGACTACCTCTTGAAGCTCATCAAGAGAATGCCAAGAGTGTGCGAAGCAGTAATCAAAGCAAAAGGTGGCTACTTTGGAAAAACCTAGAGCATAAAACATATTTTCAGTTGATTCACACCTTTTTGTTAAGTATATCATTCCATATGTGTTAATTCATAGTTTTGATGCCTTCAGTGTGAACCTACAATTTACATAGTCAGGAAAATAAAGAAAACTCTTTGAATGAGAAGGTGTGTCCAAACCTTTGGTCTGTACTGTATTTGTATTACTCGTCTGCCCAGTAAACTCATACACGTTGCGCAGTCATGGCCACTTCTGCCAGGAGGACACAGGCAGAGTCCAGTCTTGGGGTCACAACTGGCACCAGGGTGGCAAGAACAGGGTGTCAGACAGCCTGGTCCATAAAAACCTGCAGGACACCCTGTGTACAACAAAAAAAAAAAAATCCTTATAAAAAAGTTCTTCATGAAGCAGCAGAAATTATTCAATTTATTCAAAACCTAACTTTAAGTGATTGTGTAACAAAAAACTTATGAAATAGCACTTCAATTTAGCTTTTATGCAAACTCACCATTTTGACAGAGGTTTCCCATGAAGCCTGCCTTGCAGTCACACATACCAGTTTGCTTGCTGCAGGAGGCGCTATTCGCACAGTCAGGGCAAGGATGTTGGCACCTTGGCCCCCAGAATCCATCAGGGCAGTCTGGGAAGGAGCAAGTCATGTTCAGACAAAAGGATCAGTAAACAAATCCTGATGGTTATTTCATGTGAAGCCTTGCAGTAAAACTTGCTTAAAAAACATTGGGCACTTGCAAATCAGTTCGTCATAAAGGAGCGTAAAACTGTTGTTCAATGACTTGCAAATACAGTAAACTTGTAATGTCAGTGAGTTTAAACTAGAACTTGTGGTCTTGTGTTTCCTCTTCAGACTATTATCAAAGGGCCGTGTGACAAAATAAATACCTTCTTGGCATGAGTTTCCTGTCTTCCCAGCAGGACAAATGCACTCTCCAGTTACAGGATCACAGGGAGCTCCTTGGCAGTCACAGGTCAGGCGACAGTTTTCACCAAAGCTTCCTGCTTGACATGCTGATAACAAACAAACACGAGAATTAAAAGCAGAGACGGGTAAAACAGCGGTCACAGAGAAGAGTCTGGGTAAGAAAAGCGAACTGCACAAGGGAAAGTTTAGAAAAAAAACTTTTATTCTGCTTCTGCCAAAAGCTTCTGGAGTAGTAACCATAGTAAATCATCACTGTCAAGATCCAACCTGCAACTTGAGCTTATAAAAAACAAAACAAAACAAAAAAATCCACAAAAAAAATAAATTATAGACTTGTTTATTTGTCTTAGACAAACTCAGCTGAGCCTACACGTCTTTTCTGCATTAATAGTAACATAGTTTAGAGGAATTCTGCTCTGTTGTTTTAGTCCAGTTCACAAAAACAAATTTCAGCTCATAAAGAAATGTCAGTATCAGTTTGGAACACAGAGCAGAGGGTTGAACTTATCATCAACCTTCAGAATAAACAGCTAGAGGACACCCTGCTGTGCAGGAAAAGTCGTCTGTGACGTTGTGCAGCTTAAAACAATAAGAACACCTACGCATCCAGCTGAAATCAAGACAAAGACATATTTATTGTATTTCACCCTTTAAATGCGTTCAGTTTATCAAAAGAAACATATTTTTATATTTGCTTCTTTGGATGAATTGAATACATTTAAAGATTGATGCTAGAAAGGGTGCAGATTAGCAAAAAATTTCTGATGTCAACATGTAACCGTACGAAGACCACTTCATATATCCCGCACACACTCTTGTATTTAATGATGATATCAGTGGACTGTTCATTTATATTAAAATACCTTTTGAACATCTGTAAGGCAGTGAATTATAATAAAAATGTTAAACTCAACCAAAATTGGAATAACTTGACATCAGTTTTTATTTTTTGTTGTTRTTGTTTTTTCCTGTTTGTATTCAGTTATTTGTATTTTATTTAAGTGTTTGTCCTTTGCGGTGCTTCAAAGCAGCCTTTCGTCTCACCCAGCTGACACAGATCTCCATGAAGGCCTGCAGGACACTGTTTGAAGCAATCTCCAGTCCTGGGATCACATGACCCTCCACCTGGACAGTCACATGGCTGCTCACAGCCGGCACCAAAGAAGCCTGGATCGCACTCTGCATTGGGACGCAAAACAAGGGGAGCATGAAACTGTGACAAAACGCAAAACATTTTATGAAAATCTCTGACGACTTCATTAATTACTTTTCTGTTACAGATCATTATATCAAAATAACATTTTTAAGTGCCTGTGGCATGTTTTTTGTGTTAAATATGAATGCCATTTTTGAAAGACAACATTTAATAACATTAATAATGTTTTTTTTTTTGCTTTTTGTGTTTGAAGCATAAAGAAAGTGAATATTTCATGTTTATTATCACTAAATGGCTGAGTTTGTGTTGTATTACTTAAAGGGGCAATATCATGTAAAATCAACTTTTTTGAGTTTTAAATCATGTTATAATGTTTGTAATGTGTATAATGTTATACTGTCATTAAAAAACATGTCCAAATCCTTGCTCTGAATCATTCATGCATGTTTGATAAATCCTGCAGCGTTTTTAAGCAGCCATGCTGAGGAGCAAAACGACAGGTGGGGACCAGAAACGCCTTTTGGGACCATCTCTGCCTCTGGGATGTGTCTCCAAGCCGAGCTTCCTCATTACGAAGCACACCTCCCCACCCCCCCATCCCACACACCCCACCCATAACTCCAGCAGGCTCTCGGCAGTAACAGAGCAAAGTGAAAGTGAAACTTAAGCTGTCTGCTGCTCTCAACACTAC
>NW_013952575.1:42745-49755 GCF_001266775.1 Austrofundulus limnaeus | reverse complement strand
ACACACACACACACACATCAAAATGGGCAAAACGGAAGCGGAAGGTGGTTATTAAAGAGACAGAGGCCAATTTCAAGGGTTTTACAAGAGGAAGTGATGAGAAGATAAGTTTATTTTTTTATTAAAACATAAAAACAGCATTTTAATAACAGCTAAAGGTGACACTGATACTTTATTATGGTGTAGTATTTAAATACATGCCTGAGAAACACATAATATTGCCCCTTTAAACAGATGAAAATCATTCCGTGAATGTGTTGACCCATAAATGTGGCCTCTAAAACAACTCCTAGCCGACTCAAACGTGGAGGACAGTCCACCTGAAAATGTTTCCACTTCAGATAAAGTGACACTTGGCAAAGCACTCACACCTTTCTCACACCGGGGACCGTGGTGTGCGGCCTTACACAAACAGCTCCCAGTTTCGGGGTCACAGCCAGCGGAATGTTCTCGGACGCAGTCGCATTCCCTGGAACAGCCTGCACCGTGGGTCCACCTGGGACAAGCTGAGGAGTGGTCCAGAACACAGTGTAGTGATTATTACTACAACACAAAAAAATAAACTAATTCTCATGATAACTTTTGTTTATTAAAGTTTAGATGGTGGTTAGGACAGAAAAATGTCTCCACTATTGAATTTCATTTGCGCTAAAAGTCAAATAAACACCCCGTGTTATTGTAAAGTCAGATTTTTGCTGGTCTAAGTTTGACTAAATTTATCCAATTTCCTGTAAATCATACTGCAAAGTTCAAATGATTAACTTAGAAAAATACAAAAGATAATCATACTGCAAAGTTCAAATGATTATCTTTTGTATTTTTCTAAGTTTGCATTAAGAAAATAATCTAAAGTAATGCCGACACTGGATTTAAAATCATGCTTGAGAAGGGCTTTTAAATACCAAAGCACTGCCACATCCAGAGTCACAGAGGCTGAATCTTGGCTAAGATCGTCCCACCTCATCAATAAACACTGAACTGCACTCCACCCTGTCCCTCTCGACACTGGCTTCATGTTAGGTGCAGCTGCAGGCTCCGGTTACACCCTCTCCACCCTCTCATTGTCCCACTGTAGCATAGAGCAGACAGCTGCTGATAATCTTTGCACACATTCTTCCATCAGTCAGTTTGCTCCTAAAAGTCTGAGCAGTTAGAGCAAAAGAATTCTCACCCAAAATGTCCATCCGGAGGTTTTGGAGTGCTCCTAAAACGCTGGGAGATGTCAATATGGTGACAGAGGAGCTGAAGAATCTTTACTACAAGAGGCTGCTGCAGATTGAGAAATACTACTCCTTCCATCACTTTCACTCACCGAGCTACGAAGATGCAGACTTTGACAACAAACCAATGGTGCTGGTGATGGGTCAGTACTCAACAGGAAAGACGACTTTCATCAGGTACAACTCACAACTTCTGCTGTATTTAAAACATCAGTGATGGTACTTGTGGTAGCTTACGCTGCGTGTATCTTCAGGTATCTCATAGAGGAAGACTTTCCTGGCAGCAGAGTCGGGCCGGAGCCGACCACTGACTGCTTCACAGCTCTCATGTATGGAGAAAAGACACAAACCATTCCTGGGAATGCCATAACAGTGGATCCAAAAATGCCCTTTCGCAACCTTGATCCATTTGGAAACTCGTTTCTGAACAGGTGAAGGGAATTCACAGTGTCTTTTGTTATCTCTTTATGTAGAACAGGGGTGTGAAACTCATTTTCAACAAGGGCCATATAAGTGTTGTGGTGGTCCTCAAATGGCCAGTTGCAATTAACTTCAATATTTGATTTTTAACTTTGACTAAWCATGAAACATCATGTTCCTCGTCTCATTGCTACGGCGGAGCACTGCTAACAAACAATAACTGAACTCTACGTAGTATTTCCTGCACAGAAACAGCATTTAACACTTGCTCTTATAAACACTGACAAGTACTATGTGTACAACTGACTAAATGTAAAATTAATCTTCAATAAAGCTTCAGATAACACCCCTTCACACCCAAAATAATAATAATAATAAAATAAAATACATAAATAAAATCACTGCTTATGCTGGCTATGATTTTGCTCTGTGCAGGGTTTTTATGTACCTCATATTGTGTCCTGAGTGGACATAGCATGATGTTCTTTTTTTAGTCTCATTTATCCTCATTTCTTTTTCCTTTTTAAGGGTAGCGCCTCATTCTGGCTGCTGGACCCGGGGCACATGTTCTCCAAGTAGTTCTTTTCTTGAATGGGTTGTTCCAAATTGTAATTTCCCTTCATGGGATCAATAAAGCATCATTCAATTCAATTCAAATAATACAGAAAAAGTCTCAAAAGTAAAAACAAGAGAGTTTTACTCACTGTCGAGTTGTTTTAAGTCTTGAATTCTGAGCTCTACCACTTTCTGACAGGAAATTCCCATRCATAATCAACATGCATTATGAGAAATGCAGTTTATGGTCAATGCTGTTTTGAAGCAGCTTATTTGGAGACATTAATACACATCTAATCAGCTAATTTGCAATGGGTCCACAGTTAGAGCCAACAGCTCGGGGGCAGCAGGTATAATTACCTTTCACCATTTACATTTGCTTGCTTTGTTTACCATTGATATAAAAACTACTTTCATACCAAATTATGAGTGGGAGCTTTTGACTGGCTGGACAGAAGTCACCCATGGGCCACATTTGGCCTGCAGGTCTTGAGTTTGACACGTCATGTAGAAATAATAGAAATTCATTACTATTACTTTATGCTCACTAAAGATACCTGAACTTAAACCATTAGAATATATATAATTATATATTGTTTTGCAGGTTTCAATGTGTCCAGATGCCAAATCAAGTCCTTGAGAGTATCAGCATAATCGACACACCTGGCATCTTAACAGCTGCAAAAAGAAAACTTAGCCGAGGTGAGTCAGAATGCTTTTAATGATGCTGTTAGCATCAGAAGGAACTGTTAAGCCTTTGCTTCCAAATAATTAGTGATAAAGTGTACTCAGAGGAGACGACACTGCTGTGAGAAAAGCTGTAGAAAAGAAACTAATAAAAAWAAAAAAAAAACATCAACTCACAATACAACACTGGGAGAAGAAGTGGTGTTTTAAAAATGTATTTAACTGTGGGTGTAACTGGGATGGCTTGAAACCAGCAAGGACCACTGGGATGGGTTACATGGTCCCGTATCCCTGCAGGCTGCTCGGCTTTCCCCATTACACACTGCACTAATGAAAACCCCATGTTTCAACTGCTATGCGCAGGCTACGACTTCCCAGCCGTGCTTCGCTGGTTTGCAGAGCGTGTGGATCGGATCATCCTGCTGTTTGACGCTCATAAACTGGACTTCTCTGATGAGCTCACCCGGGCCTTCGGGGCTCTGCACAGCTATGAGGACAAGCTGCGTATAGTTCTCAACAAAGCTGACAGGGTCGACTCGCAGCAGCTCATGAGAGCGTACGGCGCCCTCATGTGGTCACTGGGGAAAGTGTTCCGAACCCCTGAAATCCTGCGCGTTTATATTGGATCTTTCTGGTCGGAGCCGAGGCTGTCGTGCGATCACTACCAGCTGATCGAGCTGGAGGAGGAAGATCTGCTGGCTGATGTGAGGAACCTGCCACGCAATGCTGCAGTGCGCAAGCTGAATGACCTGGTGAAGAGAGCTCGCTTAGTCAGGGTGAGAACTTTAACTCTAGGGCTGCATTCATAAACGCTCTACCTTTCGTGGTAATTTTATATCTGCTCTGTTCCCTTCTCAGGCTCATGCACACATCATCGGCTATCTGAAGCAGGAGATGCCAACCATTTTTTGCAAAGAAAGCAAGAAGCACAACCTAATCTATCAGCTTCCTGTGATTTTCACCAAGATCCAGCAGCAGCATCGAGTCCCAGCTGGAGACTTCCCCGACTGCACAAAGATGCAGGTAAAACAAAGATTTGTTTAATATTAAAGAGGACATATGCAAAATCCACTTTTTAAAGAAGGATGCACGATATGTCTTTTAATTTATTGCAAAGTGTTGTGTGAGGTTCTAAAGATCGTATTAATTTTCAGGAGAAACTTCTGGGTCAGGACTTCTCAAAGTTCAAGACGCTGAAACCAAGCCTGATGGCGTCTTTGGATAAGCTTTTGTCCACAGATGTAGCCAAGCTGGTCCCCTTACTCCAACTGCAGGAGGAGAAGAAGAAACCCCTCCCCAGCGTGCTGGATGGAGAATTTTTGGGAACATTCAGGCGTGAGCATTTCAGGCAAGATCCCTTTAAGGAAATCAGAGACGACGAGAGCAGCGAGGTGGATTTTGAGGAGTGGGCCGTGGAGAAATTTAAACCCAAATACGACGAGATTTTCTACAACCTGAGCCCCCGTGACGGCAAACTCAGCGGCACCAAAGTCAAGGAGTGGATGACAACCACTCTTCTGCCAAATTCTGTGCTCGCCCATATCTGGAGGCTAGCAGATGTTGATAAAGATGGCATGTTGGACAATGATGAGTTCGCTTTAGCAATGCACCTTATTGAGGGAAAGCTAGAGGGACACTGGCTCCCCAAAGAGCTTCCCTCTCATCTGGTACCACCATCCAAACGTCCAAACACGCCGAGTGAGGAATCAGTTTAATATTTGTAGCCAAAAGGATGAATATTTGAAGAAACCTCATATAACTTTTGCAAAATGTTCTTCATCTAAACAATATATTTTACATGCATACTTATTTTGTTACTAATGTCACTAAAACAACAATCATGTTAGTAAAATTCTTATTTATTCTCATCTATTATGAGAACACATTTTTTATATTTTATTTTTATTTTTTATTTTTATTTTTATAATTAACTCACCTAGATGGCAAAAACGGCCATATAATCCTGGAGAGCAGAGGCAAGCTCCGTACAAACCATGGCAGGGTCCGTTGTTGGGACAATTACACTTTCTTCTACAGTGCCTTCCAAAATAGCCCCTTGGGCAACCTAGTAGCGGGAACAAAGCCAAAGAACATATTATATTTTTAGAATATAATCTCTGTTATCGTTACTGTTTTCAAAAACAAAACAACTTTTTGTAAACCGTTTAAATTCACTAATTATTCAAAGAAAATGTATCAACATAAAGTGCTTTTGTATTTTGTTCATTGGTGCTAATGATAATTGTGTTCATACTTATATACACAAATATTGTGTATATAAAATATATGTATTATATGTAATATATGTATTACTTTTTCTTTTAACATGACATTCTAAATATTTAATTTTTTGTCAACCTTTCAATGTTGTGTTTATTCGCATTTTTTTTTTTACCATTTTCTACAAAGTCATTTAGAAAAAGGTGTTGCTATGCAAATGAGGGCTCAACTAAAAAAAGGGAACCACTTCAAGAAAAAAAATATCCATTCCTGTGTTTTTTTAAAGACATTAGCAAGCACAAAAGTCCCACCCCCTTGCCAATTTTGGTTTTATATATAGTGAAAACCTTTTCTCTTTTTTCAGAATAAACAAGTCTGCTTGACTCCCATGTGGAATTAAGAGTCAAGGTTTRCACTGAAAGCCAAGTACTGTATTAATGTATGTATGCATTCTTTGAATGAAGCATTAGATTCATCCTATGTTGTGACATGACAGCGTTTTTGTCATTTTGGTCAAACCTTGAAAAATGTGATACTTTCAGAGTCACTTTCACAGTGTGTTGCAAATGACCTTCAACATCAAACTTCATTATCTGTATAGAAAAAGTTATGGCCAGTCCAGTGGTTCAAATGGTATTTTGCTAACAGACCACCAAGATTAACTCCAACAGGTAATGCTAAAGGAACCACAGAGCTCTGAAAAGATTAAAAGCACACAATCGTTTACGGTTCTTACTCTCGTTACAGACAGTTCCGGTCCAGCCTGGCGAACATTCACACCGGTCCCTGCTTTCACTGCATGCTCCGTTCACACAGTCCTCACAGGTCACACTGCAGTCATCCCCAAAGGAGCCATCGAAACACACTGAAGAGGAAATGATAAACTCAGAGTAACTCCTCTTGTGTGAAGATTTACTGAAAGAGCAATAAACAGAGTACAGGTTTTGACCAGGCTCTTCCATCAACGCAGTCATTAACGCTTTTACTTTACCTATTTGGCTTTCCAGTCTCAGCTCTCCTCTGCGCTCCTCCTGAGTTAACTCTTCTTTAATGCTGTAACGGGAGCGCAGGGCTGCTGTGTGATGCAGGAGCTGAGGAGCATTTCGAAACAGCATGTCTAGTAATCTGTCAGCCTGTAGCTTCTCCTCTTCCTCTTGTTCTTCGTCTTCCTCCTCTTCCGTATCGCTGCCATACAGAGCTAAACACATGAAGTAAAACACGTGATAAACATTTATCCTTTTTGATTGCTGCTGAATGTGACAAATCTTTTTTTTTTTCCTGTGCAGCATTTGCCTCGATACAGTAGTTACTCACAGATGCAGGAGTGCCGGTCCTGATCCAAACGGAAACCTTGTCGACAAAAACATTGATATGTTCCCAGTGTGTTGACACAGTAGTGTTCACAGCCCGAGGTCTCTGCCAGACACTCATCAATGTCTGATGAAAGAAGTAAACATTGCACTGTGACGTGTCCGGGAGGCACTTGCACAGATATTGGCACATTTTAAAGTGTWTCTTGGCTCATCTAACTGTCCAGTTCTTGTTTACACAGACCATAATCCACTTGTTTTCATTCAGCAAATGCACAACTCTAACCAACGACTGATGCGGTGGGCCCTTTATCTACAATCCTTTCATCTTGAGGTAAAGCACATCGAAGGTAAAGACAACATCTTGGCTGACACATTGTCCCGTTCAGTATGCTGCTGCTGAATGGTGTTTTAACCCACCATACAGCATTTAAGGGTGGAAGCGTGATGTGTCTGTGTCATTTTACCTGTCTAATTATCTGATGTCCTCTCCTTTCAGCTGATTGGCTGGAAGGGTAAATGGTAAATGGTACTGAACTTATAGAGCGCTTTTTCAAGTCCCTCCGGACCCCAAAGCGCTTTACACTAACAGACATTC
>NW_013952575.1:40247-42415 GCF_001266775.1 Austrofundulus limnaeus | reverse complement strand
CAGTAGGCAAGGTGGGTGAAGTGCCCAAGGACACAACGACTGAGACGGCTGGACGGGGGATCGAACCAGCAACCATCTGGTTCCAGGACGACTCACCTAACCACTCCGCCACAGCCGCCCCGACAGGGTGATTTAAGGAAATGAGCTCCACCTGACAGTGAGCGAGCGGCCTGAGGGAAGAAGTCTGCTTGTTGGTCCTGCACTCCAGCCTCGCCGCCGCTCCGTTTTGGTCCTTGTAGACACCTGGTTTTTGGTCTGGGAGTTACCAGCCCCTTTTCCGGTTTTTGGTTGTAGGGTGAGACCCTGGACCAGAGGGCAAGAGGAAGTTGCATGGATCCAACGATCAACTGCTGGTTGGTTCGGGTTTCCTCCCTCTTTTTGTTTGTTTTTGAGTGGGGCTCCCAGTTATTTCCTTTGTTCAAACCATTAAACTTGTGTTCTTTCTTAAACACATTTGTGTCCGGACTTTATATGTTGTGCGTCCTGGGTATCCTAGACCTCGGGTCCATAACAAGCACATAAATATTGTCAAACTGGTTCAAAAAATTAAATTGTGTATTCAGCAGCATATGCTGCAGCACACTTTCATGTATTTTTTAAATACTTCACTTTCCCTGATTAACTGCATTTGATTTACCATCTTCAGTCATGGGATATTTACACTAAACTGAAAAAAATATATAAACCTGCTTTCCATTTTCTGTGTACAAGTGGCCTTCAAAGGCCTAACTGCTGAGCAATAAGATAGCAAGTGTGTATTTGGGATCTCATTTACCACACAGCTGTTCCACAAAAGACTAAAAAACACCAGACTAGATAATCTGCTAACAATCCAGCACATTCACCGTCGCAGCCGCAGCCATCTGGGTTGAGTCTGTGGCCGGCTCTGCAGCTGCACTCGTAGCCACCCGGGTAGTTTCTACAGAAGTGGCTGCAGCAGGACTCCGCTGTGAAACATTCATCACTGTCTGAAGACAGAACAAGCAAAGAGTGRAAACTATAGAAACTGAAGGAATAGCGCGGGGGGCAGACACAAATGAGTTATAGACAAAAGTTCCTACCTACGCAGGTCGTCCTGTCTTGGGCCAGCTGAAAACCATGGTTACAGGAACAGAGGGGTCCGCTGGTGGTGTGCTCACAGTGATGAGAGCACCCCCCGTTGTTCTGCTCACAACTGTTTACAATCTCCATTTCAATGCCTGCAAGGGAAAAATACTTTATTTGTATCATTTGCTACTCGTAGCTCTAGGCAGGTCATTAAAGGAGGTCCATTGATATGATGGAACAAAAAAAAAAAAGAAAAACAATACAGTGAATTGTTTTAATGTCCAACACAGAAGCTTCAATTATTTTTATTTATTTGTTTGTTTTTGCAGTGAAATGGAGCAGGAATTCTSAGTTGGCCTGGCACTGAGACCCACCATCACCCCTTACAGCTGCAGTAAGGAGTTCTGAGAAAACAGTGGACTTAAGCCTGAAAATTTGAAAAAGCACTCCTTACAGGTCCCTCCCCCTTGCTGTCTGTGGCTCTACAGCTTCTCCCCCACAAGCAGAGCCTGCCATGAATATGCAGCCTAGTGAGCAGTATATGAGAGTGGACAAAAAGCCATACAACATTCAGAACTCTCAGAAATTGGCAGTTTTCCTGTAAAATTAGGTTGTTTCTCCATCATTAGCACAGTTGCAGAGAAGGTGCATTTTTTTCAAGATTACCTACTGTCAGGACATAGATTTTAAACAAATACATACTACACACACACATATATATATATATATATATATATATNCGTTAAGTTCTGCACGTAATGACGCTTCAGGGTCAGAGGTTGGACCCTGAGTCAGAGTGGTCTGCACGCTGCTCGTCTCTGTTAAATCCTGAAGCAACACCTGTTTATCCTCTGTGCTACTGTAACATTTGTACAGTCAGAAATACTGTTATCATGACGTTATACTGACAACAACTGAAACAACCAATATTTGCCTTGTTGGAAATAAAAAATGAGAGTTGAAAATAGAATGCAACAATAGGAAACTGATGGTTTTTTTAATAACTTTTTTATAGAAATTGCCACATTAATACTAATAACACACCGCACTGTTTCCTTTTAGACATGTTCAAATTTAGAGGTTGTTGGGAAATCCTGCAGGACTGAAAGTGAAAGCTGGCA
>NW_013952575.1:27320-39188 GCF_001266775.1 Austrofundulus limnaeus | reverse complement strand
TTTCTCAGCTGTTGATTTTTGTTGATTTACATAGTTCTTATAAAAACTAGTTCTTTTGTTTTTCTTTTTAAATTTTGTTTATGGTTCAGAGTTATGGCGTCATTGGGTGTCAGTTCATCAAGAGGCTACATAGAGACAAAAAATACATTCACACGCACACAAACAAAGCCAACCCTAAAGTTAATATTTTTRTATGACAGAAGGAAGCTGCAGTGTGAATATGAAACGTTTTCACAATCAACATCTGAAAACCTGCAGATCCACACTCCACAGTTTTAAATTAACTACAGATGGTGAAAGTATTGAAAGACCACTTGTTTTGTTTTCTAAAGTCAATTTAAAAAATGAATATTAAAATGTAGCTCATTTACCTTACAAACAAACACTTTAACAAAGTTAATTAAAATCTGAATCAGGGTAACAGATTATTCTGACCTGACTGATTTTTGCATATTTTTTCCTCGAAATGACCAAAATCCAGAGCAGTTTCACTTTCAGTAGCTTATTAAAACAAGACGTTGAGTTCCTCCTCCAGCTCCTGGTGGAGAATGTACAGTATGTGTGCAATCAAGGAAACTATTGATTGGGCCCATTATGCTCTGATTAGCTCCCCTCCCAGCAGATTATTGTGAGAATAAAGGAACCCTTTGTTTCACCTCCTCGTCTGCACAGCCTGTCCTTTTCTTTTTGTCTTTCCTTGCACATCCTTCCTGTTTCCCTCAACCAAATCCTTCACGTCCCTCAGCAGAGCTCTGCTTTCTGAACTGTTTGCATTTATTCTAATTAGAATTAGATTCTGGGCTTTTACACCTGTGATTACCGGAGGCGTTTCCTGTTTGGAAAAGTGCTCCCGATGAGCACCTAAAGTTCGCTCCTGGATTCATCAGTCTCTCTCTCTCTCTCTCTCTCCATGATTAATCCCCCTCCAAACATCACCCCCTCCATTCTGCCTAACCAGGAAGTGTGCACAGGAAACAGCTGCCCCTCACATCCGCCTGCTCGCCCCAGGCCAGGTGCATCCTGGGAACAGAGCAATGTGTGACCGTCGACATGCGGCTGACACTGTACGAGGTGCCGTTACAGTAATCAGAGTTACCATGAACTTTATACAGACACTGGATAAAAATAAGTCTTTCTATAATTATTTTTACTGAACTTTTTTTTTTTTTTGAGGGGGCGGGTTAGTAAATTCAGCCATTTGGGCTTCATGCTGGAGATGGGGCAGATTCAAGTATGTAGCGAATTACCCCTATGAAACTTAGGACCAGCCTAATCTTCACAAAGATAATCCCTCAAGATCTTGCAAAATGAAATCAGGTTTTAATGAAACACACCTCTGATCATGAATGAGAAAAAATGAAAACTTGTGACCTGAACAGATTTCTCAAAATAAAGTAATTTATTTTAGATATATGAACAGATTAAACATACAAGCATTTGTTAAAATTATTATATGAATAAATGACACAAGTTGTATATTTTCGGCATAAAATTCCACTCAGAGTTGACACAAACAGTAAATTTCAGGTGTTGTAATTTACTGGTACGCTACTTGACTAAGTTTTTAAGTAAATAAGAGAGAAAAAGGTAAAGATTTAAGTTAAGAATAGGAGGAAGGAGAGAAATTAGTGAATTTAGCACTGTTCTTAATAAACACTGACCAGACCAGCACCAAACAGCATGTCAGAACCAGACATTCCCGGGGCTAGACTTTCTTCGACGTTTATCTCAGTAAACACTTTGTCTACCTTTTGATGTCTTGACAAAGACCACAGGCAGGTGGACGGTTTTGAGAGAGTCGGCATAACAGTCCGCCAAGATGGGTAATGTCTCCTTGACAGCTCGGAGGGAGATGCCTCTCGCCTCCCCATAAGGAGACTCAGCGGGCTCCAGGCTGGAATCAGTCAGGTGCTTCTCAGCAGCAAATTAGGTTAGTAACTTCCATCCAGGTTTACTTCCATGCAGGTGTCGAGAGATGGACACCACCTCAGAGAAAACCCAGTCAGAACCATCCACTCCGACGAACAATGAACAACTGACTAGTGTTAACTGTGCTGAACAGAAAATTAGTGTCAGAGGGAAAGGTGAGGTGAGAAAGTAAACAATGTTCCTTTCTCACAAGAGCTGCGGCCAGCTGCGTTGTTGTTTATCAGCAAAAGGACCTTGAAGTCAGACAGACAGCCTAAGCTGTGTCTTAAAAATCACTTCACCTAAGCTTATAAACCACACCACACTTTGCACAAATGGATTAATAATGAAATTAATAGTACACAATTATTAAYCTTTAAACCAATTAAGAAAAATGATTAAACCATGATTAATAACAGTACTAAGAAAAAACATTAAAGCACATTTCAACTCTTTTTCTTCACAGTGTTATACTTCTGGAATAAAGAGATGCAAAGATTAATTCAATAAACTTTGAGTAATGATATATTGACCATAACCTCTAATAGAAGATTAAATGAAATAACATATATATAGGACTTATTGTCCTATTCGCTTAAAGAAAATAAAAACACTTTAAAATGATGTTCTTCTTATAAGTATAAAAAATAAAATAAAATCAAAGACAAAAATAGAAATGAATATTTCACCAGGGTTACCCCTACAAGTATGACCACCATAATTATGATTTATCATCTGGTCAATCCATCCACAAAAGAAAACACTTCAGTCAAAGGGACAATCTGCTGAATGATCCTGATGCTGTGACACTACTTACTGTGTGTTTTTTTTAATGACAATTTATTTGAGAAAAGTGTCATGTGACAACGTAAAGCCCATGCTGCTTCTTTGTCCTCGGTGTAAACCAAAACTCTCCTGATCGTCTGCCCTGTAGCTGGACGGCCAGCCCCCACAACAATCAGGACAACTGTACAGAGAGGACATCTGCCGCAGCAGAGGAGGCGGAGGGAGAGCGTCTGTCCCAGCCAGCGCTCGCAACACTGTTTATCACTTTCTCCATGAAATTCACTGCGAATATTGCCTCAAACAATTAGGTCCCAGTGATCCCTATCGCCAGCCACACAATAGTGTTTACACGACGTGGAGGAAATGTGGCCATGGAGCCCACTTTAGGGATTGTGTATGTTTTTCCTTGTGTGTGTGCATGTCCTCACTTTATAATCATTTAGTCTTTAAAACTCCAAGCTTGCAATGTCATATGAAAGGTTTACACTTATAACACTGCTTTTAAACTAATGCACACTGAGCTTTGTTCATGATCAATTATCCAGTTGACGATGAATTACTGCAATGCTTTTTATGTGAAAGTTTCTTGCTTGTATGCAAAAATCTCTCATATGACAGAGCTCACCAAGATTGTTAAATGATTTGTTTGAATGATTTTAAAGATTTGTTACAAAGCAGCTAAACTTATCTGCATAATAGGAAAAATACAATAGGAGCCCAGTCATGGGGTACATTGTTACTGGAATAGTTGCTTCTACTGAAGCAGGAAAACTAAACAACAGCAGCTCCAGCTTTTTTTTTTAGCTTCCTGCCATCTTCAGTAAACTTTGTTTGAACACATTTCAGTTTGCTGAGGACGCTGAAAATGTTCCTCAGTAATGTTTCTGGGTCCCCTAATTCTAAAGCACTAACGCACTGAAAAATTTAGCAAAAGCTTATTCTAAAGCACTAAAATAACCCAGTCATTTTTCAACATGAGTCACATATTGCCATGTTGCTCTCTTATCCCTATAATTCCACAGCCTTGTTTGAGTTCATTTATTGTCAATATGTCACCTGGTGGATCAGTGACACACATATGAACAAAACGTGTGACAGATTTYWCCCTCAGCTGTTAACATTAATGTTGATCAATAACATGTATAGACCTCAGTTAGTGCTTCTAAATTTAGCAAGTGCTAAACCACTAATGAATTCTAAAATTAGCAAAAGCCCTAAAGCACTAATCAGGAAATTAGACCCCCTATTAGTGCTTTAGGGGAACTGTGCGCACCACTCTTCTTTTCCTCTGGTCTCCACAACCCGAGCACAGATAAGCAACAGAAGATGGAGACATCAACCAGGACACTCAGTGCTTCACGATCTGTGTCCTCATTATAAATTCACTCAGCACTCTATTCGGTCTCTACGAAGATAATGTGTGCAAATCATCTATGGAGACTAGTGTTTTAAATCACACACATACACTGATGGGACACACATCTGAGGCATTAGGGGTGAAGTGTCTTGCCCAAGGACACAACCACTGAGACACCTGGAAAGGGGGATTGAACCGGCAGCYTACCGGTTGGACGACTCCCCTAACCACTCTGCCACAGCCGCCCCAAACCTTATTAGATGGTGTGAAAAAGCTTCAATTTTGGATGATTTATTTTCTTTTACAATGAACAGCAACTCATAGAAGCAGTGGTGTGCATTTTTTTCTCCAAATGTGATGAAAATATTTAATCTTTTAAAATAAAAAACAAGATAGAAATATTGTTTTGAAGTTACCTGGGCTAAGACCACCGGAGATGGCATGGACACTGATCCACACAGCTCAYTTTTAAAAACAAAATGCTAAAAAGGATTTATGTTGTCATGTTATGGRATGTTACCCATGAATCATCCAACAATCAGCTCTAAGGAATGTAAATGTAAAGCTTGAATAAAGTACTGATGTTGTCCACAGTATTCTTTTGAAATGTATCATCCAAATACACACACATCCTTGTATTTACATCAAACTGAGGACTTTGTGTTGACTTCCATTCATTTTTGTAACTGCATTAATACCTAACTCAGACAGTTTCACTAACATTAACCGTGTATTCTTAACCCTAACCTGAACCAGGACTTAATTCACACCATACCTCTAAACTTGACTAGTAAAGCACAGTAGTAGAAGTACGCACACACATTCGCATCAACACAAACATGTTCATTTTTTTTATCCATAATAACACAAATCACATCTTAGCCCCTAATCCTAACCCAAAAAGTGACTTGCATCATATAAGGACCAAGTTTTGATCCCCATAAAAATGACCAATTATGAAAGTTGATTCAGAAAATGTCCTAAAAAGTTAACAAAAACCAAGTACACACACACACACGTGCTTCACTCCAGTTTTAGCCAGGAGGAGGGCGTAACAGCTCCACTCTGAGATTAAAACAATCCTCTCTTGATTTCWTCCTCACTCAAGGGAAAAGCGGAAGCTGTCTGTTATCGTTTGGTTCTATTATTATTCCTTATTTACGGTTCGAGCGCTCAGCCTGGCTCTTAATGAGAGCGTCAACAATTCATCTTGTGTCTGTTCTGTGACTGTGTGAGGAGGAAAAAATAAGCCTTGGGAGGATAAACCAACACATAAACTGATTAGTGAAACACCGTCTCGCAGAGTTTCACAAGTTTGACCTGATTTAAATGAAACTACAGCTGCATCTTCCAATCGTTTGTAGTTTGGTTGGCTCATTTAGCCATTTTTAGCTCTGATATGAAAGTGAAAACTAAACTAAGTCTTAAAATAAGGACAAAAATGGCTCTGTAAAAAACGTTTTTCTAAACTTGAAGAGGGGCAGAAACAGTATGGTCATGGAAACATGGCAGCCTTTATCACAAATTTAAAGCAGAGTCTAAGTCTTTCTGACTTTTTTTGTTAAAATATGTATTTTTCAGTAGCACAAGGTAGGTGTCAACAAAGTAAACTATATTATTTTCTTCTAAATTTAATAAGATCACAATTTGAACAAATGTCAAAAGAAGAAAAAGACAAAACTATGACTTTGCAATCATGTCAGATCAAATGATAAGACTCTAAAGAAGAGGAAAAGCTAAATCCCAAAGGAATTCATACTGTCCCTCATGTAGCTTTTTATAGGTCACAGGCAAATTCATGCTGCCTCTGCCAGCCCAGCCGAGCCTTTACAACGTTTTTCTTGCACGTCGAGCGTAATCAAGCAGAACCACAGGTGTCAGATGCAAAAAAGTGTGTCTCCTAATACACGACAGCGTCTGCACTCTTGATTAAACAGACGCAGCCTTTACTGTTTATAACGATGATGATGAAGGCAAAGATGACAAAAGACAGAAAAAAATACAAAAACAATGGATTTGATGATGATGATGATGAGAGAGCTGACAGATTTATAGCTCATCAAACTGTTTTCTTTCTCAGGACCTTAAAGGTCAGGTAACTGTAGAGCTTCTATAGTTCCAGGGCCTAGTGCGTCTGAGGAGGAAATGTTTGGAGGACTGGAAGGAACTCTGACCCTGAAGGTGACAGAAACACATAGTTAAAAGCAACCGATTGGGCAGAAACAAGCTGGATTAGGTTGATAAAGAGGAGAAGAGTTGATGGGCTTTAGGAAGGAAGTTCAGAGCTCTAAGAGAGGAACGTTACGATGATGACTCGTGTATCGGTCATTAGTGACACAGCTGTGATGAGCAAAAACTGGGACCCAAAAATCTCCTGCTGGGAACATTTGAGTCAGATTGTAGAGGCTGTAAATGTAACAATGGGCAATAGGGCTTTTATTATCAAATATGTTTCAAATCTAACATACTGTAGGATTTTTTGCTTTAAACTCAGCTTGTAGACATGTCTTCATATAATATGCTCCTTTTTGTAATGTTACTAGAATTCCTTAAAGTGCACGTGACATAAAATTTTTGGAATAAMTATGAACTCATTTTTGGAAAGACAACATTAATAATGTGTTACAGTTTTTTTTTCAAGCTGCTGAGTTGAACAGCTGTTGCGATATTTGCATGTGAARCGACAGGAAGTGATGTCAAAGGGGAATGTCTGACCGTAAACAGAGGAACGCAACAACAACGAGTCACTAACAGAGTCAGAGTTCAAAAAACATTGTTTCAATAAACAAAGACCGGAGAATTTATTTTCTGAAAGAGTTCCCCTTTGATGTCACTTCCTGTTTCAGTTTGGCTGAGCCAGGTAAAAAAAATATGCGATGTTATGTGACAAAACGTGTGAAATCATGTCTTAAATATAAAGGTGTGAAGTACAAAGATCTTGGGCAAACAAGTAGCATTAATGTGTTGTAAAATTTTAATCTCTATCCCTCAGCTATATTAGCACACCACATATGGTATTAGCTAAACCAAACCCTTTAAAATTGACAGGGTTAAAGCAATTTTTGTGTTTGCTAAGGTTAATTAGTTGTGGCAGCCATCTTGAATGGTACATCAGGTTCTTAGCTTCATTAAAAAAAATCAAATGGTTTGAGTTTATGAGTCTATGTTAATAACGGACACACACAAGCTCACAAACAAACAATTCTATAATTACCTAACTTTCTTGGTGTTGGTCTATAAACGGCAGATGATTCAGTCAGTGAAATAATAGTGCTGATTCAGCATCATCACTATTGTTTCTTGTTTTATTTTTTTATTGAAGTCTAAGCATAACTGGTACAAAACATTTTGTTGGTGGGTTTTCTTTAACTGATRAAGGGAGATCTTTTAAATAAAGATATTACATCAGTGCCATGTGTGGCTCTGTGTACAGACACACATAAGCCCCTGTGCGTGTTTGAACGTTACGCTCTCTGTTTATTACATTGTGATGTAAGAGCAATGGCACACACTTCTCTGGAAATAGTCCAATATTCCCTCCARAGTCTGGGACTGACCATTCTGGTGCCATGTTTGTGTGTTTGCATGCATGSAGGCGTGAACATGCTTGTGTRTATGTGTGTGTGTGTGAGTGAGTAATGGGGGCAGAGGAGGAGAGGTGGTGCTGGTTCCTTATCTACAGACCACAGACAGCTTTTGAGGCCCTTATCAGCAGCCACCACATTGTACGAGCACATCCTCTTGTCCAGCAGGGAGCGGAAAACTCTCCTCGCAGCATGGTTCCCTCTCCCCACCCCGCCACCACCTCACATTTGCCACAACCAGAACTCTGGCATCCAGCTTGATTATTGTGTCGTCTTGGCGAAGGACAGGGATGGGGGACACACAGAGCAACGAAAAGGCAGAGAGGTGAAAATGACATGGGGACAGTAAGGGTGTGTGTGTAGGGGAGGGGGTGGTGGGGTGGACAGCAGAGACCCAAACCATCTTTCTGTGTCTTCGCTCAAAGGAGCAACTTCTCATCAGAACAACTGTGTTTGTTACCACAGGTTCAGACCCATTATAGCTTCATTTCTTYAAATATCTCTCTTTTTAAATATTTGCATGAAATATTTTGGAATTTTAAGCTTTTTTTTCTGAGCCCTGTCAGACAGTTTGTCTCCAGTTCTGACCTGAGACACCGACAGGCTTGTAAGGACTGTGAGCGACCAGAAGGAGGAGGGGAAAACCTCAAAAGGCTGCGCAGAAACAACATGTGCGTTCTGACGGATCACTTCAACTCTGACAGATCGGACATGACAGGCAGCCTCATCATGTGTCTGTAAGTATTCAGGATATTATTTGTTCTTTTATATTTTAATATTTTATTCATTTGCACTCTATATTTGTCTGCAACTTGTAAAAATTAATTTAAAATAAAGTAGACTGACAAACAGTYCTGCTGAATGTACCATATGGTACACACACATGCACATCTGTAGGGACCTTTAATACAGACAAATAATAATGGAAATGCTTCCATGTAATTGTTATAATAGAGAATTAAACTGTATTGTAAAAAAATGACTTATTTTAATTAAATAAAAGTTTTTCTTGATGACCTAATAGTTTTAACTAATAAGAAAAACAGAAATTTTGTGTGAAGGCTACATTTAAACAAAATAAACTAATTGGATTAAAAGTTATGAATATGAAAAATAAAATGGAATATTGATGCGTAAAAGCAAACAGGATAAAACAAACTATGCATGCAATAAAAACTCATAATTTTCAAGATATTTTTAAAGCATTTCATATTAAAAGAATATAGAAATAAAATTTACTATACAATATTTTTATTTGCAATAAAAATATTTTAAAAATGTGCATTTGCTGTTTGTATAAACATCATGTATTTCCTTTTTTTAAAATTAAAATAAAGTTAGATAATTATATAAAGCCTTGTGTTTGCGCTGCTTCCCTTCTGCTTATTTAGTCAAGATACTGTACATTCACATCAAATTTAAATTTATCAACGCAACAAAGCAGGGTATTATTTAAAACTACCTGCAAGTGTCGTCCAGAGACACSGCGGAGAAAGACGGAACCGACCAAAATAAAGTCATGACATCTAGCAAGAACAAAAAAACAGGAACAATTGAGATTGCAAAATCTGAGAAACTATACATGCTTTGCACAGGGGACAAAGTAGAGCCATGAATTTCCTCAGTATTCAACGTTTTTTCTAGTCTGAGCTAAATTTTACATTTTCAAATGTAGTCCAAACATACTTATTTCAATGCCAAACACTGTTGCTTTTGTTTGTAAGGTACATTACATACTATTTTTTTAAACAAAATTATCCTCCAAATATTTTGCTTTCTGAGTGTTTTTTTTTTCTGTCTTTTTTTTTCTTTTGTTTAACAGATTCATTGATGTCCATTCAGTCTTTAAGGATCCTCTGTGMTTTAGGTCCGTAAAAGAGTTTTGAGTCTCAGATTCAGACAGACAGACTCTATAAAGAGCAGCCACTGGGGACACATTCAAAACCTATTTGCCACTCAGGAAGCACTGTAAGAAAAATACTGACATTCAGACTAAATTCAAATCAAAGTACGTAGGCTGCGACGACCTCATGCTGGAGCCAGAATCGACAACTAACAGATTTTTGAATATACTGACTGCAACACACAAAATAGGGGTTACATTTTTATTGCCGTTAAAACAAAAGCCAACAGAGGTGAGAAAATGTGCCAGGATGTATTAAACTCATGGGAGTTTTCCACGAGTTAAACAATGATTTTGATTCTATGAAGACTAAAACGCTCTTAAATGTGTGTTTGTTTGTTGTGTTTCTCTAAAACTGAGCAGCTCTGGATCAGGACGCAAATAAAGCTCCATCATAAGTTGTACTGACAGACAGAAACAACTGCAACTGATGGATTTCAGGAAATGTGAGTTTTATGTGAGGAACAATAAAAGGTCTGAAGTTTGTATCATTCTAAAACTGCACCAGAGGGACGAGGACAGCCACGCTCTGAGAGAAACAGGCGCTTCTCTGTGACGGGTTTCACTCCGAAGACTTCACCATCATGATGGAGAAACTGAAACACGCTGCTCTGCCTGCATCGCCCCAAGAACAGATGGGTCGCCCTGCCTCCCCCGCCTCCTCGTTTTCTTCTGCCTCCTCGCCGTCCTGTGCGTCCGAGGAGCAGCACAGTCCCCTGAACTCTAACTCAGACCCCTTGGATGTCATCAGAACTCCCCACCTCGTGAAATCAAAGCAAACGGAGAAGGTCTCCATGTCGACGCAGCCTCCCGTCATCCTGACAACAGTGATGACCAGTCACCAAGTCGGTACAACTGATGCTCCTGAGCCTGTCATCATGGAGATGAAGCAGGAGAACAGGGCAGACAAACTAMAACACATCTCTGCTGCCCGGACGGACGAGTCGCCGCGTCTGTCCTCCCCGCCTCCACTCCTCCCAGCACCAGCCAAGACGTCCCCATGTCCTCTTCCTCCTCCAGCCTCCACCGCGGCTGCCCCATCACCTCTCCCTCCGCACATTCCAGTCATCAGCCTCGGTCACAGCAAGCCTCCCCTGCCGCTCCCCAGCACCCCTCTGACCGCCCTCCACCCCATCCCCAACCTCATCCACGGGCCCCACGGGGACATTCGGCGCAGCCAGCAGACTGTTTTATCCATGGTTGGCCCCATAACATCAGGATTATCTGGGTGTCCTGGAGGCCCACCAGCTGCTTCCCCCGGGCCCCTGTTGGCTCAACAGTATCTGCCTGCACACACCTTCCTCACCAGGTGAGAATTTAAATTCATTTGTGCGCTACACTAAAACCTCTTAAAATTAAACACAGCGAGGAGAGGTTTGGGGCTAAGATACTTATTATTACTTGTATCTTAAAATGATGTAAGACTGAAATGATACATTTTGGTTGAAAACGAGATTCTCAGGGTTACAGCACTGAGCGAACTATCACACCTGCAACAATAAACAGTAACTTCCTGAGATGATAGCAGTGATGACGATGATGATGATGATGATGATGATGATGATGATGATACTACAATGCCAAGTTTCTGTTTTATATGAAACCTTAACTACTGGAATTTTATGACTTCCCATGATGACTGACAGGAGCCAGCTATGTGAAACCAACAGCAGGATGTGTGCTGTGATTTGAAAAAAGAAAAAAAAAACAGAATTTTTTATGCTCTATTTTCTTAACGGAACATTTGGTTGCTACAAGTGAGTTCAAACACAGGAGGTTTTTGTGTTTCTGTTTAGAATCTGGTGAATCTATATCAATTTAGCAAACAGACAAATGGCTAAAACAATTGTTTGAAGCCGTTTCGAACTCTTGAAATGAGAAGTTCCTCACTTGCTTAATCTACAGTCAAAACAAAAACAACTCCGTTTGAAATCCACTGGATCAAACTTGGACCAAGCTAAACCTGAGTAGTTCCATGTCAGTGGGATTGTGTTGGGTTAAATTAGTTAGAGTTAAGTTAGATAAATAATTGGATTAAATGATTCATTTGTTAAATTAGAGACACTAAAAGTTGAGCAAAATTCAATTGCAGTGGYCCACAGAGTTCTGATTTAATCAACTTCTGCCATGTTATTTTTTACAGATATTTTAGGCCAGAAGACTTCTGGCCTAAAATATCTGTGAAAAATGACATGGTCCTTCTGCAATCCGACCACCGAGTCAAACATTTTGACCCACTTATTATACAGGAGTAAAAAAACATCTTGTTTTAAAACYGGAACTTTTTAAACCTATTTTCTTTCTCCTTTACAGTGGATTCATTTCTAGCC
>NW_013952575.1:7758-26320 GCF_001266775.1 Austrofundulus limnaeus | reverse complement strand
AGATATAATTACACATTACATTTAGACCATTATTGTCTTAAAGTGTTAGCACCTAACAGTGGTAACAGCAGACGATGGAATAACCTAATTTTACATTGTTCAGAGATTTATTCCTAATGTTTGTGTTTTGGTGTGCAGCTCTTACCTGGGACCTGCAGGAGGAAACTATGGTGTCGTCAACAACAGTCGCATAAAGAGAAGGCCGTCGTCACACTTCGAGATGGAGATCAACGACTGTGAGTTTCTGGGAGAAAAACAAATATACCAGGGAAGAAATTTATAATTATTATAGATTAGTACTGATATTACAAACAACAGACACTGTCACAGCAACCCAGATAGCAAAATACTGAGTTAACATTGAAACATGGTTAGACATGACACTAAATCTACACAAAAACTATAAATCTAAACAAAAAGTGGTCGGTGACTTACTTGAAACAGTGTTGTAGGTTTTCA
Source organism: Austrofundulus limnaeus (assembly GCF_001266775.1). Lineage (NCBI taxonomy): Eukaryota > Metazoa > Chordata > Actinopteri > Cyprinodontiformes > Rivulidae > Austrofundulus > Austrofundulus limnaeus. Next base: position 25,861 of record NW_013952575.1, on the reverse strand, counting down.
ACCATAACTGATAATATGTCAGTGTTGATCCAACATTGATTAGACGTTGGCATTTCAATCATTAACAACATTGATTCGATTGGATGGTTGATTCACTGACATCGACCTTAACCAGAAATCAACTTCTTTGAGCATAATTCAACAATGAATTAACATTTTTTGCTATCTGGGAATTGTTTGTACTTTTCAAACTTTGTTGCAAAACTTGCTTTTCCCAGCACTGACATGAAGGCTGTTATTTAAATTATAATTAAAGTAAATTGTCATGGGAAAATGAAGTACAACCTTATTTAATTCCCAGCCTTTTATCAGTACACAATAAAAAGTGATTTACATTTAGGACAGCTGCTAATCCTCCCAGAGATGGATTTAAACAAGACCATTTATTTCTGCTGAATTAGTAAATGATTAAACGACGTTTTCAGTTTTTCTAATTTAAAGTGGAAAGTCTACCTTGGAGTCAAGTTTTGACTTTTTTGTGTGGAAAAATTCACTCATTTGTTCTTTTGAACAGATAAAAAAAGAAACTGACTTGTGTGTTTCAATCAGGCCCTCCTCAGAAACTCGCCCGCCGGGTCTTCACCAACAGCCGCGAGCGCTGGCGGCAGCAAAACGTTAACGGCGCGTTCTCCGAGCTGAGGAAACTGATCCCCACACACCCGCCCGACAAGAAGCTCAGCAAGAATGAAATCCTGCGCCTGGCGGTCAAGTACATCAACTTCCTGGTCACTCTGCTCCACGACCAGGCCCAGGACGAGGGCAGGGACTCGGGGGAGGACAGCGCCGAGGACGGGTGCACCGGGGCCGGGGTGGGCAGGAAAAGACAGAAGTCTCTTTTTCAGCGTGAGACTCCGCCCGCCACGGTGACGACCCACAGAGACTCAATGGACTCRGTCATCGGCCTGGCGAACTCCCCAGCAACGTCAAGCTGCTATGAAGACACGGACAGCGAGGAGAGGTTTGGGGCTAAGACCTCTGYGGAGACCCATGACATTATGGGAAAGGTCAAAGGTTAGATAAGGATGGTTGCTGGAAATGACGAGCAGTGACATCTGTAGACGGCAGCCAAACATCACACGGACAGACTGGAAAAATAGTTTGAGGAGGTCGAGTGAATCCTCCTACAGTCATCAAATCATCAGCAGCTTAAAATAATGTGAATAGGAGTTGGATTTTGGGTGCAGTTTGTGATTTTTAACAGTTTGAGTTTTTCTCCGGGAAAAGTGTGAGATTCTGAGCAATAATTAAAACACGTTACAGAGGACTGGAAAGATCAAATAAACCAATTAAAAACAAAACAACCCAACGAATCCCTGTGTTTTACATCTAAAGGGTTCTCCACAGTACATCCGAAGTGAAGAGGTCGGCTTGTCACGTGGCTGCAAAGCATTTCAGTTCAATTCAATTCAAAAATACTTTATTGATCCCAGAGGGAAATTAGATGTTGTAGTGACTCATTTAACTAAAGAGCTACTGTAGATGATGATGGCTGTGGGTAGGAAATCCTGTAGCGGTCTGTATTATGAAATTGAAGAAGCCTTCGATTGAAAACACTTTTTTAAATGACAGTCTGATGAAGAGGAGGGTCGGGGTTGTCCACAATGTTCTTGAGTTTATGTAAAATCCTTCTCTGCACATCATCTCCAGAGGTTCTAAAGTCATCCCCAGAACAGGAGCAGCCTTATTTATTAGATTGTTTAGCCCAGTGTTATCACATACACCTTACACAGTGCAGAGATCCTAGGAAACCCCTCCTGCTGAAGTACACGTCACAACACGGGGTCTCCACTCCATACCTGCATCAAAATTTTCAAGGGCAAATCTTTAAAGCAGACAGATAGCTCTTTGGCCATCTTGACTATTTTTGCACCATTTCTGTCCTAGTACCTTTCCACATGAACAAACTGACCAATCACACAATACTTCCACATACACTCACCAGCCACTTTATTAGGTACACCACGCTAGTAACGGGTTGGACCCCCTTTTGCCTTCAGAACTGCCTCAATTCTTTGTGGCATAGATTCAACAAGGTGCTGGAAGCATTCCTCAGAGATTTTGGTCCATATTGACATGATGGCATCACACAGTTGCCGCAGATTTGTCGGCTGCACATCCATGATGCGAATCTCCCGTTCCACCACATCCCAAAGATGCTCTATTGGATTGAGATCTGGTGACTGTGGAGGCCATTTGAGTACAGTGAACTCATTGTCATGTTCAAGAAACCAGTCTGAGATGATTCCAGCTTTATGACATGGCGCATYATCCTGCTGAAAGTAGCCATCAGATGTTGGGTACATTGTGGTCATAAAGGGATGGACATGGTCAGCAACAATACTCAGGTAGGCTGTGGCGTTGCAACGATGCTCAATTGGTACCAAGGGGCCCAAAGATGGCCAAGAAAAGATCCCCCACACCATGACACCACCACCACCAGCCTGAACCGTTGATACAAGGCAGGATGGATCCATGCTTTCATGTTGTTGACGCCAAATTCTGACCCTACCATCCGAATGTCGCAGCAGAAATCGAGACTCATCAGACCAGGCAATGTTTTTACAATCTTCTCTTGTCCAATTTCGATGAGCTTGTGCAAATTGTAGCCTCAGTTTCCTGTTCTTAGCTGAAAGGAGTGGCACCCGGTGTGGTCTTCTGCTGCTGAAGCCCATCTGCCTCAAAGTTCGACCTACTGTGCGTTCAGAGATGCTCTTCTGCCTACCTCGGTTGTAACGGGTGGTTATTTGAGTCACTGTTGCCTTTCTATCAGCTCGAACCAGTCTGCCCATTCTCCTCTGACCTCTGGCATCAACAAGGCATTTCCGCCCACAGGACTGCCGCTCACTGGATGTTTTTTCTTTTTCGGACCATTCTCTGTAAACCCTAGAGATGGTTGTGCGTGAAAATCCCAGTAGATCAGCAGTTTCTGAAATACTCAGACCAGCCCTTCTGGCACCAACAACCATGCCACGTTCAAAGGCACTCAAATCACCTTTCTTCCCCATACTGATGCTCGGTTTGAACTGCAGGAGATTGTCTTGACCATGTCTACATGCCTAAATGCACTGAGTTGCCGCCATGTGATTGGCTGATTAGAAATTAAGTGTTAACGAGCAGTTGGACAGGTGTACCTAATAAAGTGGCCGGTGAGTGTAGTCCTGTGAGCAAAAGTTAGATCCATGGCCTTGTGTCGAGAAGTTGCAGACAAAGCAACAATGAAAACAAAATGATGCGATTTTCGTCGCGCAACTACACCGAGAGCCAATTTTGCAGCTTTGGATGGAGACCGCAGAGCCCTTTTTACACATAAATGGTTTAACCAAGTGCTGAAGTGCTCAAGGGTCTAGACAAATTAGGTCTATGGGTTACACAAGCACACTGGTCCTAATGAAAATAACATAAACTGATCCAAAGAAATTATGCCAAAAGTTATTGCCGATACATTTCTTACATTTCCAAAAAAAAAAAAAAAAAAACTCAGCAGCATCTTACAAACAAGTTAATTTAGAATTGCAATGTCCACCTTTACAGATTTGGAAAAAGGCACCATTTTGGATGCAAAGATTAAAGATAAAGTATCTGTGTTTTCTGTGTTTTTGTTGTGTGTCACTAAGCAGAGCCACTGATCCCACCCTGACATTGTGACACACTTGTGGCAGACAGCAATAAAGTGCACTTCAGCTTGCTCTTCCTTATTTGACATCCTCTTAAAGACTGCTCACTGTCAGCACGATTTCTCAACACATCCAAATGTATCACTGCTCTCAGTTCAGGAAACTTTTTAGTTTCCCTAAAGTGTTTAGGAAGTTAAAATCTCAGTGTGAGAGATGACTAAAAGCAACAATCATTATAATCCAGACTTTGATTTATTGTATTTGGAGTACAATTCCCCATATCTGTTTAAAGTATCTGTTTTAAATATTACTTTCAGTACAAAACATGTCCCAATAAATGTAAAAAGTACAATCTACAAGACACAATTCAACATATGAGATGTGCATTCTGTTCTATTTTCCAAAGGCAGACTGGTAACGGTCCTTAAAAAGAAATGGATAACAAGAGCATTCTGTGCAGGAAAATAATTGACCATAACATTATCAACAAATCATAAAGACTGTATCTTATGTTTACAACTCGTTAGGGGGAGTTGTGTTTAGTCTAACTTTATTTATTGACTTAAAAAAAAGAAAAAAAATGAAAAAAGAGATTTTCTGAGGATAGATGAAACCTGAAATGCTGCAGAAGCTGTTGCATACATTTTGCACATGTGCTGACAACCGAATGGATTTCCTACAGATGTAGCAAAAGATTTATGAGCAACAGTTTCGGGTGTGCGGCTGGGTTTGAGGAAGGTCAGGATGGATGTGGTTAAAGATGGGGTTCAGYTTGGTGGTTAAAAGTGAAAACGTGTGGACAAAGGTTGAGCCGCGGCTCTGCTGCTCAGCCCTATCGAGCGGCCAGGAAACGGCTACAGTTAGTGCTGTCTCATCGAAGGCCAACGAGTTTCCTGGAGGAGTGGGGCTGGTTGGGTGTTGGGCATGTGGGGTAACAAACACAAAATGAAAGAAAGCCAAAAAAACTGGATCACACAACAGGAAGAGCTGCTTTCACAACACTGATCTGGCTGCATCTGCCTGTTCTGCTGCTCCAAGCTGCTTTTGTATAAATCAACTCATCAGGTCATCCCTAATGTCAACCTGCAGTTTTATCAATTTCCAATAAAGAGTGTCAAAAAGAGCTTCTGACTTAATCACCTTAACCATCCATCAACAGCAAGCAAGATGCTATGAAAGGGAAATAACTCCAAACACAAAGTTCAATAAACTGACCTATTTGCACAAAAAAGTACAAACTTTCACCACAAAGTATTTTTTAAGCAAGTTGTTTTCTTCTTAGAGCTGGAAAGTTTCTGCCCAACACAGACTCTTTGTAGTTTTATTCATGCCTGCCACCATGAGATTCAAGAAGCCACAAAAACGCCTTGTCTGTTAGCAAAATATGACAAAATAAAACATTGTAACAAAATGCTGGACGGGTTTTAATGAAAATCTGAGAAAGTAATCAAAAAGAAAAAATAAGTAGGTCCTCTGGATGGGTTCTTCTTTAGTGAAACGTTTCGTCTCTCCTCCAAGAGACTTCTTCAGTCCGATGAGTTTCAGGTGAACTCAGCCTTATAAGCACTGCCTCAACATGGACAAACAGGTTAGTCACATGCAAAAGAGGGCCATCGCCTAACAATAGGCTTGTTTAGATTTATTTAGTCACATGCAAAAGAGGGCCATCGCCTAACAATAGGCTTGATTAGGCCCTGCTTGCATTCAATACATACACATAACACGACACGGGTCAGGTGATGGGGCATATGAACCGCTATGAATAGAAGAACTAATCAAGTTAGTCAATGGCCCTCTTTTGCATGTGACTAACCTGTTTGTCCACCATGTGGAGGCAGTGCTTATAAGGCTGAGTTTCACCTGAAACTCATCAGACTGAAGAAGTCTCTTGGATGAGAGACAAAACGTTTCACTAAAGAAGAACCCATCCAGAGGACCTACTTATTTTTTCTTTTTGATTTTTTTTCTACCTGGATTACTGAGATGCATCAGGACACTGAGAAAGTAATCTTTGGATGCACGTCTACATTTGTCTTTTTGTCTCTGTAATTTAGCTTTACATCATAATTTAACTTATGTTCATTTATTTAACTTCTAAACAGTCGATACCAAACTTTGCTTTGAGTATTACCAGTGGTTGCTGTACCACATTTCCAGAATCACGTATTTAGATGAATTTATGTTGTCTGGAGCCAGCATGAAATAAAAACTGGGAGACCAACTTCATTTTATTTAAGTGTTTTGAGTTTTTATGACCAACTGAGACCAAAAAAAAGACAATTCATCAATAACAGTTGTGAACTAAACCAGTAAATCTAGATTGTGACAGCTGTGGTGTTTACACTCTCTCCTCCTGATACACGGGGTCCAAGCAGGGTCACACTTGCCAGCCTGGGTCTCAGAGATAAAATGTTCTCGCCTCCACCCCGTGCCCTCCAACAGAGAAAAAAAAAAACACCGGACCACTTGTTCAGTTTCACCCGTCAAGCAGAGACTAATCTGCACGGCACATTGGAGTGGCACCTCCAGCAGGTTTGTGGCTGCTGGAGCAGCTGAAAGGAGCCGACGAGGACGCTGCTTTTGAAATATTGCGCAAACACACAAGCAGCTTGTTCTTGCCACACGTTTTCACACTGTGTAGTGAAATGGTAATAATTGCATAATGCTGGACCTTTCAAATGGGGAACAAAATATTACAGAATCATTTAAAAATGAGTCAAAAGGCAAACTGAACTTCACACGTTTTATTAAATTACCTCTACTTAAATTTGCAGCGTACATTGTTAAGACAAAGACATTAAAGCATAACTAAAACACTTGGTTACAAATATGGTGAGAATATTTAGCGTTGTTTGCAAAGTATCTGCTAGCTCGACAACAACATTGATAATAGCCAAATACTTTTTAATTCACTTTTACAATTAATGTAACTAAACTTAGTTCAATATAACATATTTTTATACATATTAACCTCAATAATCATCTCATTCCTCCTCATTCATCAGATTCTGATTTTGTGGTATAAAAACAAAGTAAAAAAATCAGAACAAAGACTAAAATTATGCTAGGAAAAAAGTGTATTTTCAAGAGAACTATCCACACAACTGTTTTTGAATTATAAATTTCATGTTGCACAAGAAATTTGTTTAATATTTTATACAAGCTTTCAGTCTTTCATTCAGTTTTCATGCTTTTCCCTCCGTGAATCAGTGGATCAGGGCTGTAGTTCATTGTTGGGTCGATGCTTCTTGCTCCCTCTGAACTGTTTTTGCTGCTGAACTTACGTCTTCCCACCTCAGTTGCAGCAGATCCTGCAGCCGCCCCGACAGCTCCACCAATCACACCCCCTAAAAACACCCCGAGCACCAGACCCAGAACGGCACCCCCAATGACCACCTTAGGCACCTGTTTCAGAGTTGTACCAATTTTCTCCCACACTGAGCTCTCTGCCACCATTTTTGCCCCAGCTTTTGCCCCAGAACCCACCGTGCCCCATATTGGACTCTGTGCCACCTTCTGTGCACCAGCACCRATCTCAGATCCAACTCTCACGGAGCTGCTCGCCACCAGTTTAGCTCCGGAGCCTATCTTCTCCCACACAGGACTCTGAGACACGTTCTTCATCCTGGAGCGCACTTCCTCCCACATCGGACTGGATGCCAGCGTTTCAGCCCCTACCTTGGGAACCCGATCTCCCACAGCTTTGGAGACTTGTCCAGCAGTAGCTCCCAATTTTCCCCACACGGAACTGTCAACCACCATTTTCTGGGCATTTTGTGTGCCACTGCCGACGTTTCCCCACACCGAACCGTTTTTTATCATCTTCGCTCTTTCTCCAACCCACGCCGAGCTGTCCGCCAACAGCTGGGGGAAATTCTTCGCACCGGTCTCCATTTTCTCCATAACGGAACGGAAAAGGGAAGGAGACATGCTGGAAGGTGAAACAGGAGGGAGGCTCTCAATATTCATTTGGCTTACGCTCATTTCTGCCTCGTCCCTCATTTCCTCATCTTCCTCTACTTGAGGCAGAAGCTGCCTCTCTGACCTGAGCAGCCCCACACCTGCTGCTTGCTCTTGCCCTGCCTTTAGACCTCTTCTCTCCAGTGTTATTTCTAATTGCTTCTGTCTCACTTTGTTTTCTGCCTCCTGAAAAGCAAGACTGGAGTAACACTGTCCTCCAGCCTCCTTCACCATCTGCTCTACCTTTTCCAGCAGCTCTGCCACATTCTCCTTCTCCACCAAACCAGCTCCCTTCTCCACAATGTGATACCTGTCTCCACATTTTTCCACAAGCTTTATCAGATCCCCCCGCTGGCTGGCGATGTATTCTTCCACACTCTTGCCTCCTGCTTTCCCACTTGTCCTCAGTTGATCCGCGTAAGTGAAGAGGAGCAGAGTGTGTTTCTCGACTGATTCTGGGCCAAAAACGTTCTTCAGGGCAGAGAGGGCCTGCAGCTCTATCTTAGCAGGCTGGTCCAGAGGGACACACAGGAGGAAGGCGTGAGGCCCGGGACTGGATAAAGCAACACAAGAGGAGATCTGAGCTCGCACCTCATCTGGTGTCTGCTCTGAGCTGAACCAATCAGGAGTGTCCACCACTGCCACCTGCAGGTAAGAGAAAACACAGCCGTAAATGATTACAACAGAGTAACAATACTGTAGGACAACACTCAAAAACAGGGCCAGCCCTAGCCAATTTGGTACCACAGGCCAAAATTCAGAAGGTGCCACTTGTGCTGCCAATACATACAAACTTACTTTTTTATCTTTAGAAACCAGGTTGTCCAATTAAAATAGTTAATACAATAATTAATTTGAAACAGAATACAAGAAGTCTACCTCAAACCTGCCAGAATTTGCTGACAGCAATGAGGAACACCTGTCCAAGTTAATGAGCAACAGCAGACTGAAGCAGTTCTAGGGGGGTCCAGAGGTATACTCTCCAGAAGGTTTTGTAAAAAAAAAAAAAATCTACTCAAACCAAACAACCAGGCTTCATGAACCCAAGTAACCAGTGACTTTCTACAGACCAAATTAACTATACTTTATTAAAAAATCTTGAAATGTTTTTTCATCCGCCATTTGTGGCACCCCCTGAATGGATGGCACCCTTTGCCTTTGACTACACTGCCTATGCCACAGGCCAGCCCTGCGCCAAAGTTGATATTAAAAAGCAATAGAATTTGGTAAGAAAAATTGTAAATCAGAGTTATAAACATTTACCCTTTTCCCCTTAATCTCTGCCTTCTTTTTCTCACACTTCTGAGTGATTGCTTTGAAGCTGTCTGATCGGGACTCAAACGCCTCCCGTCCAAGGATCAGGTTTCCTGCTGCACTCTTCCCCGAACCAGATCGCCCAACTATCACCAGGCGAAGCTCCGGAGAGGTCGGGGACAAGGAGGAGGATGAGGGGGATAAGGAAGACGACAATGAAGGAGAGGTGGCCGAGGTTGGTGAGGAGGAGAAATAAGAGAAGACGGGTGAATGACAAGATGAGGTCGGAGACGTTTCGGGTGTTCCCTCATCAAAGCTGTTGATTCTGTGGTGAACTGAAAATCATTCAAGAAAATTTTGCATAAAGATTTTATTTTCCAACAATCAAAGAAGTGAACGAGCTGAAAAAGTCCAGCAACTTACGAGTAGAAACCATTTTTAGTGTGGATTTCTCCTCAGAAATTTGTGAGAGTATAGCTCCATCTAGAGGGATGAAACAGAAAAGTAAGTGTTTTTTTTGCCACTTTAAACTTTTACACACTGATTAAATGTGCTTATACAGTGACTTTTAAAATGCATACGTGATTTTGTTATTTTAACCATTTCATGGTGAACGTGCAGCACTTTAAAATATCATATAAAGAGGCAGTAAAACTCGAGAAACAGGCCTCCTCTAGGAGTCCTTATTTACCTGCATTCAGCTTGAAACTGGGCGTTCTGGTGAATGTCCTGTAATCCGGCGACTCTGACGGAGAAGGTTGCTCCGGGGCTGGAGCTGAATGAAGCCCATTAGTTACCATGGTCTCAAACAAGCTGCTGTCCAGTTCATCTTGTTCTTCTCTCTTCCTCCTCTCTAAGATGATGGATTCCTGCTCTCTGTTGAGCAGTTCTGTGTTTGGGGAGGTCCTCGATGAGAAAGTCCTTTTCTTCTCCTCCTTTTGAGCTTGGTAACTTTCCATCAGCTCTCGCTTTCTGTCCTTCACCCGTCTGTCCAGTTCTCTCTCCCGGGCTGTTTTCATGTAGTAGAACCCGTTTTTCTGCACCATACTGTCCACCTTTTGAGAAATAAATGACAATTTTTTTTAATCGTAAGAATCTAACCCTAATTTAAATCATAACTGCATGGATTTGATTCTTAGGCCTGTTGCCTATGATAGTAAAAAGTTCAAATTTTTCTCATTTTATTTAATAAATTTACAGTTTTATTTTCTTAATATGAACCACTCCTGATTAGTCTTGCAGGCCTCCAACATGTTTAAAACTAACTCAAACTGTTTTTTCAGGATCCTGATAAAGTTGCAGCTCATTCCAAAAGATGGAGGCAACATGCTTCAATGCACAGAACAAGTTTTTTCCTTAAGATTCCAGATTATTCCAGAAAAGAAAAAGGACTGAAGAAACATTTAAATGTCACTTTAAGTTTTACCTTATGCTGTAACATTTTTTAAATGTCATGTTTTAAAGAATATCAAACAGCACTAAAGAAAAGTTCCAATATCAGGAAAATAAAACAATCAGCACACCACTTTGAGATGATTATTAAATTCTATTTTGAACTGCAAAACTAATTTTAATGAATACATTTTTATTTAAACAGGCCTATATAACTTGTAGATTCTAATCTTAAGTAAAAATGATCCAGTTTGACCATAACTATTAATTTAGATCAATTGCAGCATAAGATATATTAAAAATGATTGGAAATGAAATACGCTCACTCATCTGTAAGAACTGGGCTTGCCTCAGGCAGTAAGTGGAAGTGTTTGTTGCCTCGAGGTGTCCGGGTCTTTGCATGAACCACACTAAGCATCAACAAGTTTTGTTTACCTTCTCCACCTCAGTCGAGGTGTGTAAATACACACTCACAGACTCAGTGCAGGTGTATTAAAGTAGGTGCTGCGTGCAGAGGAAGCACAAGCTCCTGTATGGGCTTTTAGGCAATTTTTTTGTGGGGGTGGATTTTAATGCCTGATTTAACAAAAAGTATTTTAAAATTTATCTTGTCTTGAGATCTTGGGGTAATCAGAAAGGATTCAGTGTGATTTCATATAAAAATCAGCACAGTTTCTTGCATTTTGACTCCAACACAGTCCAGTGAGACACCAGCTAAAAAAGTTGTAGCACTGAGTCTTATTTTGGTCACAAAGAACAGATAAGAACTAATTCCTAAACTTTGACATTTGAAAACCATATTTTTCAACCCATTGCTGACTCGAAACACATTTATTTGTAATATTTTACCTGGTAAAAGTGATGTTATTGTTTCCCAAACTAGTTCCGCGTGCTGCTGGGCGTGAGTTTCAGTGTGTGAAACAATACAGTCATGGGAGACATACCACACATTCTCAGAAGCTGACCAGTTTTGCCGAAAGGTATAGTAATGTCTAGTAATTGTTTTTTTYCCCCCCACAGGTTTGAGAGCTAACCTTCTCCAGCAGCTCTTTGACCTGCTCTCTGTCCTGTCGCTGACGATTGTTGAAGACGTGGTACCTCCCTCCGCAGCACTCAATCATCTGCCTCAGGCCTGGGTGTTCTTTCTGCAGGTATTCCTGCAGAACAATAGTGTGTTTTTAAGATATATATATATATTTTTTATATTTGAAATACTGCTCATCTCTTTTTATCTGAGCAAACATCAACGTGATGACGGGTAAGAAAATACTTGAACAATGTATGAATGGATGGAGGAGGGAGAAGGAAGCAGATTAGCGTTATTAAAACACAAAAGAGATGAAAGGAAAACATCTCACATTCTATTGGACGAAACTAGAAGGAAGTTTTACTAATAAGCTCACTTTCAATGTTTTCTATTCACATTTTGGATCAAGAATTTAATCCTACATAGTAAAAATAAAAAACTAAAAATTACCAGAAGTTAAAGTTAGGTGTAAATCTACAGAGGGGACATGGGAGATTTTTTTTTCTCTTGCGTTCCCACGCGCAATAGTATTGTTACCTCGCAATACCTTTTGCGTTCCCTTGCAAAAGTACTTTATCACTGTTGTGCCTGCCGGTTTGTTAACAAATTCACATGTTCACTTTAGCGAGTTAGCCTACTGCTTTAATTCAGCTTCAGAATGAAAATATCGCACAGCCACGCATGGAAGTATGTCAAATGCCAATATTTTAATACAGTGCAGCCATGCAACATCAATGCCAACTTCACGAACTTGTGGCGACACATCCTGTTTTGGTAACCAGATATTTCAAAATAAAAGTCTGATTTCAGTTCATGTACAAAACAATCTTTTGCGAGGCAACACAAAAGGTATTGTGAGGTAATGCAAAGTAAAAAAAATCCCCCCCATGTCCCCTTGCAGGCTCCGTATAAATCTCTCTACCTCAGGTGTTTTTCCCATTAAGTAGTCTCCACATGTCAGCAGCACCAGGGTGTGATCCAGGATCTCCTTCCCAAACAACTCTTCCAACTCTGCAGGCACACGACCGTCCATCTGGGTGAACCAAAAAAAAAATTTAAAGGAAAAATTTATAAATTAAATTAAAATCAAAAAGAAAAAAAATACTGTAAGTAGGTCCTCTGGATGGGTTCCTCTTTAGAGAAGAACCAGAGGACCTACTTTTTTTTTTTCTACCTGGATTATTGAGATGCATCAGGACATGTAAATTAAATTATTGCCTATTTGATAGAAAAGTGTTTATATGCTGTAGGTTTTCTCAATTCAGCCTGAGTAAAAGGGCTTTAAYTGTGAATGTGTAAACACAAAACCCCTCAGCATTGCAGTGGGAGTGGACAAACCTCTGTGAACTGGCTGACAGGCACCAGCAGCAGGACGACGTGCGGGCCTGGCGCGAGCAGAGCCATGGCCTGCTCCGTCTCCTTCCTGACGCCGTCCTCCATCCTGCAGCCGTTCCAGTACCACCTCGGAGCCTCCACCAGGGTCACTCTCCTGCCCTCGCTGAGGCCCTGCCGCGACATGCAGCTCCGGGAGTCGAGGGCCGTGGAAGCGAAGGACAGCTGGCCTAGGATGGTGTCCGCTGAAGACGTCTTCCCACAACCAATGTTTCCTAAAAGGAGCACCCTCAGGTCCGAAGCCGAGGGTGACATTTTGGAGTTTTCTCTTAGATATTCACTCATACCTGAAACAGGAGGACGAAGGAAGAGTCAGATGTGCTGCTTGGTAAGAAAWTATAATTTGCACACTCTTGACTCAGGATCCAAATAAGGAAATATGACTAAATTTACACATGATTCTGTCTCCGTTCCAACAAATTCAGCATAATTAAACACGAGCACCTGATCAAACATCACTAGCCATGTGATAAGGGAAACAAGAGAAGTTACCAGGTACCAGTGCCCGTCCTTCAAACTTGTTCATTTAAGTGGAAAACCACAACCCTGTGATGTTTGATAAGCCACACCTTGTAAATCCAGTCGGCCCACATTCTATCCACGCTTACACATTATATTTAGGCTAATATTCAAACACAAAACATGAGCTGCAAAACACTCACGGAAAAATAAAAATAAAAACTCATCACACAGCAAGTTCACTATGACAGCATCCAGCACACATCAGTGCAGAAAGTTAAACAGGAGTGAACCTTAAAATGACGACTTAACATAAAAGTCAATTCACTGCACCAAACGAATACAACCCAAAAAGTCTTATCTTCACTAAACATTAGCTGAAAATGCCCCAGATTACAAAATCTATCTGAAATAGCTGCATCATATATGAGACAGAAAACCCACTCACCTGTCTGTCTGAGGCCAGCTGCATTTGAGTCCCGGTTTCTCCAGTTGTGTCTAAATCATCTCTCCTCTTCCAGACGGCTTCAGCACGCAACGCTTCCTGATCCACGACTAAAAAGGTGCCAGCTCAGGTGAGGCTCGCATTGTCAGAGCGTTASCCATCTCACCACTCCCCGCTCCGACTACACAAACACTAATAGGAAAATAAAGATATTTGTGTGCAACAGGTTTGTCTGTCGGCAGGGAGTAGACAAGCATTCCATAACGAGGCGGACCAGCCACGCATGTGAATCACTCGGACTCCGTTTTTTTTTTTTTTTTCTCTTTCTTTTTAATCTGCCGCACCCACGAAGACTATGAGCTCCTGGACATCTGTCAAAAAAACAATGTCCTTCTTCAGAGGTTGTAGTTGCTAAGGAGAGAAACGAGCTGTAAATATGCTACTGTCACGTGTGGTTTAAAGTTGAGGCACTTCATAGGTGACATGTTTACAACATACAGAGACGGAGGACCCGAGAGACACACAAGTTTGTTTTGTGTGATCAAATGAGTCATAGAAAAAATATTTAGCATTTTTATTTAAACTAAACACAATTAAATTAAAAAACAACATCAGAAGAAACAAAGAATCAAAATATGTGATGTGAAAATGAAACCTGAATGAATGGCCTTCCCCCAAAGAAATGCAAATCACATGCTTTAAACCAAGATCTCTCGTGATTTGTTAGCTACCACTCTCAGCTACAACCACAGCAAATTTTAGCACAATGTCTGTAAAACTAAGAGTTATGGACATGTTTTTGTGTTTGACAACATTTATTATCAGAGACGGCCTTCTTAAACAGCACTAACCCCAAAAGCTGATCAGTTTCAGTGATTACTTCCTGATAATTTCATTAAATTTTATTCACTGCTTTGTGAAATAATTTGCTGACAGACATGCAGACAAATTATAACTGCAAGTTTTTTTATATAATAAAAAAATACTGAAGTTACTTCCTCAGCAAATTTCCTCAGGATGTTGATGTAAGCTAACAAGAAATAACAATAGCTATAAATTGGTCCTAATTTGTAATTATGTAATGCAAGGTAGGTGCATGTGTAAGTGTGTGTCAAAGTCAGTCACTTCTTCTCAGGGTGCTATTAAGAATATACTTTTAGCTCCATGTCTGGTCTCCTTCATATGTTTGCTAAAAATAAAAACAACAACAACATTCAAACCATTTCTAAAGCAGTCGAAAATTCCTATCTAATTATTTTAACAATTAAATAGTTGAAATAAAAGGTATGTGATGCCTCAGCTTTAATTTCTACCCCCCCCCCCCACACACACACATGATCAATTCAATAAATCTCTTTCACTGATCAAAGAAAACAAGGATCTGACAAAAATGAATGTTGAAATATTAAGTTTAATCAATTGATATAATAAAGAATTATTAACTGAAATATGATCTTTACACAAACAGAATCTGAACATAAATTAAATTTTATGAGAAAAAAACATATAGTTGTGTTCAGTTTTTTCCCTACAGCCCAGGCATCACATAAGCAATGTTCTCCAGAGTGGAGGCCTTAAAAAGGATTAAAGAAGGATTATTATTAATATATATATTTAATTTCTCCTACAGCACATAAATATAACAGGTGCACATGTTGCTGCAGGTGTGTTTGTGCAGTCGGCTGCTCACCAGGGTGTGCTCCGTGCAGYTCGCCAGCTCAGGGATCTGTGTTGTGAGGCACATCAGTGGAGTCAGCGCGCACAGCAGAGAGTCCAGGAGGAGAGAGAGGCTGCTCGACACACACACCGTTTTCTGCACAGACAGAACACCATTAAAGGTTTTTTTTTGTTGTGTAAATAGTGTAACARTAGTGTCTTATGCAATTAAATGTTTGCCCACACTTTAAATAATCATTTGAACGTGCAAAATATGTACGTGCCAGTAAAGCTTTGTGTCTCGTCATGGGTCCTCTAGCTCCACCTTTAGACTTGGGTGGGAATTACTGCTTTATAATTTACTATTTTTAAATTGGATTTCAGAGCTAACTACAGGCAGATCAGCTCAATCACTTTAATATTGTATTAATCAGGTTCATGAGTCTCTGTTGCTTTGATTTTGTGGGTCAAACACTGAAAACTTTGGGATCCACTTCTTCAAATTTACGAAAAGGCATTTTGTTAAAAAGCAGAACAGAGTCCTCTGAGCTAAATTTATTTTGGGTCCATCAAACCACTCGCCAGCTTTCTAATTTGAGTCATTATTAAAAAACAGGAGGTCAGAAGATGGACAAATTGAAAATGACATTTGTTTGTTCTGCAGATCACATTCAGTCATTACGTTGTGTTTTAGTAGCACTCCTTGCATGTCAAACAGATGTATTAAAAGAATAATTAGAGCAAACATAGATTTCAATATTTCTACCTACATTTGTTTCCTGAAGATGACATCCAATCAGAGACAAGGATTCTCCCAGGAGGTGCAGGTGCGCCGCAGCGCTGACAGGATACTGGTCCCAGGAGAGGGGACTCTTGGACGTGGACCTGAGAAAGTCCCAGTCTGAAGCGGTCACACCACGTGAAGAAGCAGAGGGACTGCAGGTGTCCGTGATGAGGCTGCATCCGGCAGGACTAACATCAGCTGGCTTTGATTCAGGACTGGGTAAAGACAGGTAGGTGTCATCAGAAACATGTGGAACAGGCGAGCCCACAGCTCCGATAACGTCCACCATGTTGTGCTGGTTATCCAGACACAGCCAATGCTCCAGTGTGGGGCTTCTCTGTCAAAAACACAGAGGAGTTTTAACTGGAAGGAAGACTATCCAAATACCTGAACAACGCTGCCCTCTTCTGTGTAGAACGAACACAACATGTGGTTTTGGATGTGAAGGAAAATCAAAGTTTCCATTTAGTTATAAACTTAGACAAAAATAAAGTTACTGATTTAATAATTACAAGTTCAGATTGTCTGTTTTCAGATTTTGTGATCTTCACACTTAGAAATTCAACCTGACAAAGTGACATCTGTGACAACCGTGCCTTTTCTCTCACCTCCTCCTCTCCGGTAAAGCTCCACTTGTCCTGCGACCCAAGAACTGGCTGTGCAGCGAGAGGACAAGATGACTCGGTCCAGTCAGGTTCAGAATCCGATCCACTGTTCCCTACAATTAGAACAATTTCACAACATGTACACCAAACAAAACTAAATAAACTTGTACTAAATTACCACAGTTAAACTTGAAATATGAAGAAAAGGCCTCAGTTGTTAGATTTACAGAGCATTTTTAAGACAACACAATATATAACATATGTTGCACATTTTCCTATAATTTTATAAATTTGACGTGTATAATCATCTGTCAATGGTTTTCAGAGATAAAATGTACATGTGTGAAACTAGACACTTTTTTTTGCAGTGAGCTGTGGCAAATTTTCTGGATGAAAAACAGCAACGCTGTAGAAGCACAGCTTCCTAATCCTGAACTTCTCACCTGTATGTGTTTGATTGTTCGGAGAACCATTTGATTCCTGAAAAAAAATGCATAAAATACGTGTTGATTTGAAGAAATAAAATGAAACACGGTCAAAAGGAAACATCAGTACATTTAGGCCCTACATACCATGTAGAATTCTGCTAAATTTTAGGTAAACCTTTTTGTTGTTTGAATGTTTGACAAAAGGCTTTCAAATTTCCATTATCTGTGTTTCTCTATTAGGATAAACTTGACTCTACTTTGACTGAGCACACAGTTAATCCCACAGTTTATCAGATTATTGGATCCACCTGCTTTTCTGCACCATCTCTGCCTTCTCAATCGGATTTTTGTATGCACAATATTTGTGGACATGTTAAGGATCTTTTCTGATATGTTTTTTACAGCTAAAGCAAAGCGTTGTGATGTTTACCGCTGCGTGGCACTGAAGCTGACAGGTCATGTTTTAAAGCTGGTCCACCTTGTGGGAGCTCTTGCTGCTGCATTCCTCAGCATCCAGTTGCAGGTCCTTCACTTCCATCAGAAAGTTTACACAACTGTTCTGTTCTTCTCTCGGGCTTGCTCCATCGGCTTCACCGTCCATCTACAGAAACGACATGAGGAGGAATCTTTCCTTATTGCAGCTGTCAGACTGTGGGACCAACAGAGCCCACAGCAGGACAACACGCACTATACACTCCTGATCAAAATCTTAAGACCAGTCAAAAAAGTGCAAGAATTTGCATTTTGCACTATCGGATCTTAAGGTTCTAAGTAGAGCTTCACAATGTTAAAAGAAGAAATCAGTGCAAGAGACAAGAACTTTTGAGCAGGGAATTGTCTGAAAACTGCATTTACACTCAAACATGATTTTTTCAGCTGATCAAAAGTTTAAGACCATAGCTAAAAAAAAAAAACCCAAAACCCCCCCAAAACAGAAATCAAAGTGTCAAAAAAAGGACTCCAGTAATGAGTAGCTCCACCATTCTTGTTGATGACTTCAAACAATTGTTTAGGCATGCTTGATGCCAGTGTTTCCAGGAGGCTAGTGGGAACGTTGCTCCAAGTGTTGAAGATGGCTTCACGAAGG
>NW_013952575.1:0-6842 GCF_001266775.1 Austrofundulus limnaeus | reverse complement strand
CTCTCTATTGTCAATTGTTTAAATGTTTGGCGGGGTTGTTTGTTTCTCTGAGTTCTAGGTTAAGAAAAAACCAGACACGTCTCTCCTCCAAGAGACTTCTTCAGTCTGAGAGTTTCAGGCAAAATTCAGGCTTTTAAGCCCTGCCTCCGTGTGACTGATACTCACATCACATGGCTATCGTTGACACCTAATCAACACTTACTCCTCTCTCAAACCAACGTTCCTCATCCTCATCTCTGAAAGAGTGACCGCTGGCCTGTAAATGAGTGAAAACTGCAGAGTTCTGGCCATTAGATGTAGCTCGTCTGTGTTGGGACATTCTTTTGAACAGTGGTTGATAGTTCAAAAGCTGATAGAGAGGAACGTTGGTTTGAGAGAGGAGTAAAAGCAGCCATTTTTGTGAAGAAAGACCGTCCATCATTAAACAGAGGTGGAGGCCTCCGTTTTCAGCTGTCCCCCTCCTACAGCGCGGCCATTGCCAGTATCACTCCACCCCGTTAACAGTAAGTGTTAATTAGGTGTCAACGATAGCCATGTGATGTGAGTATCAGTCACACGGAGGCAGGGCTTAAAAGCCTGAATTTTGCCTGAAACTCTCAGACTGAAGAAGTCTCTTGGAGGAGAGATGAAATGTTTCATTAGAGAAGAACCCGTCCAGAAGACCTACACAATTTTTTTCTTTTTGAGCCTTATTAACAGTGGCGGGTACCAGTCCGCTAAATCGCAAATCTGCTAATTGCGGCCATAAATATTTTGGTTGCGCTTTTGCAGTCTTACTAATTTTTATAATTCATAAGCGGATTTGCGCTTTTTAAAATTAAAATGCAATACTGCTAATAACTAATTATCTACCAGTCATCATTATCTTGAACAGTGGAAGGTATGACTGTCAATGAATCACAACACACGTGATCTATCTAACAGCACCCCTCCCAGATAAACACACTTATTGAGAAGGTATACATACATGCTGACTGTTGCTTTCGGTCACTGTTCTCATTTCCCACAATGCTTTGCGTCTGCTTACGTAGCAGGAAGGCAATGTTTAGAACTCCCTTTCCCAGCAAAAACAGTTAACGTTTGTAATCCATACTAAAACTTTGTATGTATTTATTTATTTTACTTTACAATCGGAGTTCCTTTTTTAAAAAAAAAAATAAAGTTTAAACGCTGGAGCTCAATACTTGATGTAATTGGCCGAAGCAACAGGATTAGAGACGCAGAAGTGATTTTAAGATGTTATGCTGATGAAGACTGACATCTAGTGGTCAACTGGAGCAACTGCATGGAAAACTTTCGTCACAAATCAAATCCGTCATGTACCCAGAATGCATCACTTCAGTTTTCCAATAAACAGTTTTAAAATTACTTTATTGATGCTTCTTTAATGGAAAAATCTACAATAAACAAAAGAAAAAGACAAAGAAGCAGCTGAACTAGAAATCCTCAACAACTTTTTTAATTTTTACACCAGGAGCTGAAGGTCTGTTTCATGAAATCACATCCCCAGCATTCGGTCCTTGTAGGATTAAGCTGTACAATAGATCATACAACACTAGTTGGCAGTGTTGTACATATATTGTACATGAATAGTTGTTAGCTGGTAAGTGTCAAATGAACTTGTGCTTTAAAATTAGCTTCCACTAGTTTTTCTATGGCATAAGTGTTTTTGAAGTTGTAGAGCTAGATATTTTCATAAGGGCTTTAGAAATTGCGGAGCAAATTTTTAGGTTAGCACTGCCCACCACTGCTTATTAACGCAAGATTGAGTTACCTCTTTCTAGTGCTTACTAGCTGTGGGAGAAACAGTGTTTACTTTGTTTTTTATGCACGTTTTAAAGTATTGCATTAGAAAAGGTGGATGAAAACTGCAAAATTCACAAAAGCTTTCTCAATTTCGCAAAATAAATTAACATTTTTATGTTCACTTGAGGTGTGACATCAATCGGGAACTGTCAAGAGGCGAGTGGAACTGAGAACCAGACTTAAAAAGGTAAGTGAAGTTTATTTACAGGCGCTGGTGGATCCAAAAATCTGAAAGTGTGGGAAGTCACAAAGGTGAGTCCAGGCTTTAGATTTAGACTTGAGAAAAAAGTGATGATTGAAAATGTTTCTTTTCTGCTACAGGTTTTCCAGGAGGAGTCAGCACAGAAGAGAGGAGTGACCAGCAGGTGAGTGATTCTTCCGCAGAGTGACCAGAGGATTTGAACACAGGTAAGAGAACAGGTGAGTGGCTGTGGGTAACTGTCACTGGCAAGGTACAACATCCTTCCAGAAGGTGAGCATGGGCAGGCAAACACTGGCAGAACCCTTGAAAAACACACAGGTGAGGACAAGTAACTCATAAACAATAATGAACTGAGTGGCTGCAAAACACTAAATTTCACAAGGTGGTTTTTGAAATATCCGAAAAAGAGTTAATGCGCAGAAGGGGAGATGGAAACACATTTGCAGGATAGGTTCTGATGTAACAAACATTTACCTCAATCAGCTGTTCCTGCTGTCCAATAGTTGTAGGGGCTGCAGCTGGACTTGTTCTCCCACTGCCTACGTCTTCCCAGACGTTCCCATAACGTGAAGAGAATTGCATTTTTTTTCTACGTCTCCAGACAGCATGTAAACTTCACCCTTTCTAGGTTATATGACCTCTGCCTGTTGAATGATCTGAAGCGCTCTCAGAGCAGAAGCCGACTATTACATTAGTAAGGTGGACTTATGAGCGAACTAACATCCACGTCTTTTTTATTTTATCCCTGTGAGAACCAATTAAAAACAGAACGAAAAACATACAATTATTTCTTCCAAAAACTTCTGTGTGGAGAAAAACAACTACAGTTTGGTCTGCAAAGAAATATTCCCTGCGACACAATATTTTAGTTATGCACAACGTAGCTATACAGGAGGGAGAAAATGAGGATTTATCCTCTGTCTGCTTGCTTTAAAATGCTATATTTCATTTATTTTCCAGAATTATTTGATTATTTGGCCAAAACAAAATAAATATTTTACATGCCCAGTCAAGCAGGCAGGCAGAGGGACACATCCACCTGTCATACATGTTTTACCTGCCTCAGGCAGTCCTATGTGCCGAATCCTGTCGTTCAAATGCAACATATGTTAACATCAGGGTCGTTTTCACAGGCTTGAACTAAAAATTCATTCAACTTAACCTTCCTCAGGTACCTTTTCTCTCCCGACAGCAGCGCACAGCAGCCAGCTTTGCAGCCAGCCAGGCAAGAACTGGCGGTGTCATTTTTCAAAATAAATTTTAATGTTTCATGATATTTAAATACATTTCAAACTCTGATTGTGGTTAGTAGGTGCACAAATATAGGATATACATATATATGATGTGCTTTACATTGTTTTAATATATTATAAAAATAACTTCATTCTGAAGTTGTGGCAGCTGTAAGGAAAGGAGCTTAAGGTGAATTAAGCTTCTCCCACATCTCTCATACACAAGGTTATGAGGAAACTTTTACCAAGGTATTTCTCATTACTTGTTAATATCTTGACTGTGCAAAGTGAAAAGTGACACAATAAGTGAACGTTCAGACGAGTTCAAGTTGATTCATAAAAGACTATGCAATCATTTATTTACACAAACTGAACAGATCAGAAGTCACACTTGATTGTGGTTATTCCTATAAGAAGCGTCAGAGTTAAATGAGATAAAACCCGCGTCTGAATTTCAATTCACATCAACTCAGATTACTTATATAGAACAGTAAAACGTCAGTTCTGATGTTAACAACCAAACAATTTTACTGGCACTTTAGCTTAAGTTTTGGCAAATTAAGAACAAGGAAAGGAGACTTTTACGCCTTTTACTTTTATCAAAATGTGGGTCAACCGGAACTGCACGTCTTTTCTAAGCTCAGGTTCCACATGACACGTCACTATGAACACATCAGCTTTTACCTGGTGATGTCTTCTTAAGGCACCCTCGGGGTAGGAGCTGGCTCGCCTCCGATCAGTCAGGGAACTGATGTCGACTCGCTTACCGGTCATTGGCGAACAGGTGTTTTTTCAGGTAACTTTCGTCTGTTTCAGTCCAAGTTAGAAAAATTCAAGCTGTATCCGGTTCCTTCTTTCCAAAATAAAATCTCCCCTCGGGAGTTCAAACATACGCTTTGAGGCTTAGCCTCTGGTGGGATCCCGACAGCGTGTTGGACCCCTGGCTGTAAAATACTCCCAAATTGGCTCGTAGGATGCGATTTTCAGCCAAAGCTGAGGTTTCTCCGGAGAGAATCACAGCTGTCTTCCTCGGTTGAAGTCAGGAAAAAGAGTGTGTTGCTCAAAGCCGTCCGGGTTAGTAAAAGAAACGGATGAACTTTGGTTCTGCCCTCAGGCTTAGAGATGAGCCAGAGTAGAAAGATAAAGATTTGCCAGCCGGCGCCAGCCCAAGGTTAAAATTCTGTGGTTGTTCAACAACATGATATGATAACCTCTTTTCAGCTTTCTTCTGATAGACTCAGAGAAATCACTGCAAAACATTTATGATGATTAATTAACATTTCTGTTTATAATCATTTCTTAACCATTCTGTTAGTCCAGATAAATGAAAGATTTTCTCAAGAAAAAAAATCCACAATTATATTACTGTGTTCACAGTAAAATAAAACAGTGATTTACATAAAAACACAATGAAAACATTGTAATCAGATTCTCTGTGAATTTTTTATACCATCATTAATCTTTAAGGCATGATAAAAGAAAAGAAGTGGTTCCACTTTTCCTGTGACAYMCATTATCATGATTTAACAAATGCATAAACATTCTTAGTTTAACAACAAATGAATCATGAACAGAAGAGATTGTTCTGTCCATTATCTGATTAAGAGAACTGAGAGGTTCTCTTCCACAGTTAGAATGACCTGTCATGGCCTAAATAGAGTTCATTTTGTGACAGAGTTCCTGTCTTCTTGTCAGGCCTGTCCGAGGCCTGCTTCGAGGCAGTAAATCTTGTTTCTTCACTCGAGGTGACCTCTACACAGCTTTTATTTTGCCGTGGTGGTGCGCCATGATCAATTACATGTAGAAGAATCCCTGATATGTGTGACCCATCACATCGAAACAAGGATTAAGCCTAAAAGTTGTATGTGGAGAAATAGGCAGGTATAGTATTTTGATTAAAACGCTTGCAAAAATCACATTTTGTCAAAATATAACATATAAATGTGTTATGAATCATTTCAATGAACTGTCTGAAATATTATCCAAAAAGTACTTTTGAAGCACTTTTTTGAGCAGTAGCAACAAAAAAAAAAAAAACAGATTTTGAGGAAAAACGCCTTAAAATGTTGAGATTTTCCCTGTGAGCTATCAAAGCCTTTGTTTCTTTGCAGCTGGGAAATCTCAATATTCAAATACTTGAGGTTTCTTTTTTATATGACATAAAAAATCCTCATTAAAATTACATAAAATTAGGATTTAGACCAAATATTTATGTGTTATTGTAACCAACAAGACAAATTAAATACTATCTCTGGATCTACTAATGATATCAGTATGATCCAAGTATCAAAATGTAGCTTTTAAAGCCAGGAATCTGAAAATATGATTAGGTCATTTTGACCAAATTTGACTTAATCCTCATTTCGATATGATGGGTCACATAGAGTTCTGCACTTTTTACATGAGTTTCAAAGAAGTTGAGTTTTGGACTGGGTGTTTATAGTTGGGCGGGCTTTATGTTGTCTTTGGGCTTGAAATTGTCGGTCTGACCTGGCAACTCTGCTTTCATTGTTGTTATGTTATGGGCTCACGTGCACGCTAACAGGTGAGTGTTTGGTGCACAAAAATACACCGTCATCATGCTTCACTAACTGCAGTTATCACAGTGACAAATTTTAATCACTGACAGTTTTTCGTGCAATTAATTACACATGATAACCCAACTTTTGCTTCTATCTCAGTACTTGGTGCTCTATGGCTGGTTCATGGCTGATATGGTACCTAACGACCCACAAATGTTTGACAGAACAGCACTTTACAGTGCATCTAATGTTTAAGTGCACTGATATGACTTGACTGTAACTAAATGAATTTTATGATTTTAACTTTTTTTTTTCAAATAGAGCAGTGCCCTGAGATTTATTGTGAATTAGTTCTATGAAAATAAATTAAATAGAACTGGAAGTGGTATCATAATGAGAGGCTGTGCAAATTGTCCAGATTTTACGGTGCACCCTTTCATACAATGTGGATTACTATTTTTATGAAGATTAGTTTTTTCGTAAAATTAAATTTTCATTTGGGTTATAACAACAAAACAGATATTGAATTATTTATTTATTACATAGTGAAAAGTCTATTTAGTTTAGGCCAAATTCATGCTTTGGGTAAATGTTCCATTGCAGTTCTCTTTGTCTTTCTCGGACATTTATTTCTGGCAGCTTTGGATAAACTCTTTCTTTGTTGATCAGTAATGTCCATGTGTTTTAGGGCTACTTGTCTTTCAAATCAACAATAAACTAATTATTGAACCTGTCATTTATTTATTTATTTATTTATTTATTTATTTATTGGCCCTGTGGGTTCTGCGTGTGATTGCTGGTGGGGCTCTCCTGGTTCTCTCCTGTGTTCCTCTCTGGGGGGTGGGTGGGTGGTTCTCACTGCACGGGTGTCCTTGGGGGCACGGTGCTTGGGGTCTCTCTCGGGCTCTGTGGCTCTGGTCCCCCTTATGTTTGCCTTGGGTCTTGGGTGTCGGGTCTGTGGTCCTCCACAGTCACCATTTAATATTCCACTAGAGAAATATTGCATGTTCACAACTGTACAAAAATAGACATTTGGATCCTGGGGCTTTTGACAATCACTGGATGTATATATATATATAT
>NW_013952574.1:1132060-1133607 GCF_001266775.1 Austrofundulus limnaeus | reverse complement strand
GAGGTTTGTAAAATATACTAACAACAGAGGTCAAAGTTCACATAATATTGTACAAAATAATTTAAATTTTACTGCTGCTGTCTTTTTGCCTATAGGGTAGAACAATGACGGCAACAAGTTTCAGTGAGTTTCTTGCTTTTTTCCCCTTAAAGATAACTGTCAGATTTTTTTGCCTTTGGTTAATATCATTTTTACATTTGACAGCTTATTTAGTTTTTGTTTAATCAAAGGTATTTATGATTGAAAATCTGAAAAACTGCTTGAAGTGAGGGTTCTATCAAATAACAAATGTGTTTGTTTTACAGTCAACTGCACGAGCAGCGTGGAACATCTCCCTGAACCAGGTCGTTATTCATTTATTTAGATTTGCATCAGGAAAGTGAACTGAACTCTGAATTGAAATGTTAATTGGTGGTTAAATAGATTGTGTCACTTCCTGTTTACTATGACTCACTGCTACTTCCCCAAATAAAATTTCCATTCATAAAAACAACTTAGTTTTTTTAAAGAAGCAAACAAAGCATTAAATGCAAATATGTTGTTGTTGTTGTTTTTTTTACAGCAAACAACACTACCTCAGAACCCTCAGATCTTCCACCAGGTAATCAACAGCCTGATCTGTAAAATATCATTTCAGTTTAGATTTGTGTCTAATGAGAAGAAGTTCTTTGTGCTCTTCTTAGTTTCTTCACCAAACCCCTGGATTTTTCCACTGGTTGTCTGTGTCCTGTTACCGATTGTTGTATCCTTGTGCTTCATTTTCAAATACAAACTTTGTAGGTATCTTTATTTTTATCTTTCTAAATGTATTGTGTAATCAGCTCTGCTGTAAGATGTTTAAAGAGAAGGGATTGTTTTATGTGCAGTTGGAGCAAACATCTTTACAGCAATAAAACTATCAGGTCATTGAGGAAGAAGTTGAGGTCCAGTGTTGCTAAAAACACATTGTTTTTTGTCTTTGTGTTTTTCATAGATTCTTTCATTGACTGTTGCATCATTGCCAGTCTTTCTAGCTATCTTATATGCTTATGTTATGCTTATAATGTTGTATAACCACTGTCTTCATCTGGTTTGTTTTAAAGAAAGATAACAGTCACTTTTTGTTTGACTGGCAGGTGGTTCAGGTGTAATCGAGTCAGAACAGCCCACCCAACGAGGACCTGTTGAAACAGGGGAGATGACAGAAACATTTCTCTCATCAACATCAACATAGTGTAACACTTGTTACACCTCCTCATAGAAATTTGTTGGTTTTCACCTTTTGCTGATGCTGAAAGCCAAAAAAAAAAGTTTAAGCTGTTCAACAAAAGTGACTTTTTATAAAAAATAATCTGTAGGAATACAAAATACAGCCATAAAGTTAAAGCTTCCTGGCTGTATTTTGAAGGGACTACTACCTAACAAGTTATCAGATCAGTACTGTGCCTTCAGCTTGGTGCTAATGTAGAAAATAAACCAACCCATTCTCACTCCCATGTCGTCACATATTGACGCTTTTCCAAGGTTCCCTCTACGTCCGATTTTGACGCGCCGGGTACCCCCGTCAC
>NW_013952574.1:1128588-1131060 GCF_001266775.1 Austrofundulus limnaeus | reverse complement strand
AGAGGGAACCTTGGAAAAAGCGTCAATATGTGACGAGATGGGAGTGAGAATGTGTAGAATAAACACACCGCCTGGCCAAAAAAAGGTCACACACTCTCTTATTTCGTTGGACTGCCTTTAGCTTTGATTACTGTACACATTTACTGTGGCATTGTTTCAATAAATTTCTGCAAAGTCACAGTTTTATTTCCATCCAGTGTTGCATTAATTCTTCACCAAGATCTTGCTTTGGTGATGGTATAGTCTTACTGCTGCACAAAGCCTTCTCCAGCACATTCCAGAGATTCTCAATGGACTCTGTGGAGCCAATATATGTGTGAAAATGATATCTGCTCCCTGAACAACTCTTTCACAATTCCAGCTCCATGAATCCTGGCACTGTCATCTTGGAATATGCCCGTGCCGTCAGGGAAGAGACAATCCATTGATGGAATGACCTGGTCATTCAGTATATTCAGGTAGTCAGCTGACCTCATTCTTTGAGCACAAACTGTTGCTGAACCAAGACCTGACCAACTGAAGCAACCCCGCATCATAGACCTTTGTGAAATCCAGGTGGCAACTTTTTTTGGCTGGGCCATGTATATGCTGTACATACGTTGCTGTTTTTATTTATTTATTTATCTGGTATCAATTCACAGCTTTGAAGGGGCTAATGTTCAGATGCAGTAGCTTATGTGCCTTTTTAAGCTTCATATTTCTATTGCAATAATATCTATATGCTATATCTACACTAACTGTACGGATATTATCACATAGCAGACAGGTCTGATCCAGCTCTTGTGTCAAGCTGGCACTGATGGCATGGCAAGTGGTTTTACAGCTGGATGTGGGCCAGGTCTGGAAATGATGGCACTGTTTGATGGCATGCCACAGCTGGCCCACTTGTAGTGTAGTTTGGTTTATTTGATGCTGACCCATGCATGGACCACCTCTGGCAGACCCCATCTAGGTCACCAAAGGGCCATTACTTTTTGCAAAATCTGGGCTGAGTGTTGGTGCCTTGTGTGGGCCAGAACTGGGCCGAATTTTTTTTTAGCTATGTAGGACCTGTTATTTTAAGCCATGACCCAAAGCTGTTACATACTAAAATGGTGTCACTTTAAAATGAATTCAGATCCAGTCAGTGTTGGCCAAATGTTTTTTTTTTCTTTAATTTGACTTGTTTGCCTTTTTTGAGTCTGTAGAGAAATTTCTGTCAAGAATTATTGTTAATAGACCCAAATTATTTAGTTTTTTTTTGGTAAACCCAGAGATAAGCTTCACTGACTTATTAAACTGCACAACACTCATTAGTTTTCTGTTAAATTCGTCAACGTAATTCAATACAATGTTTACATGTCATTTTCAAAAAGCACCAGCTGTATTCAAGACTGTACTTAAAAGTCTGGTTTTGCCAAATAAAGCGTAGAATAATTCTAATGTCTTTGGAAAATTGCCATACCTTCTAAGCTTCAATGAAATAGATTAATATATAAGATGTTAAATGAGTCATGCAGCCCTCATCATGTATTCAGATTTATCATGTGCAGATGATTTAATCCTGCTCATTTCCACAAAGCAGGAACTCTGTCTCAAATCTGCTGCATCATCATGTACTTGTAAAATAAAAACATTTGAAAGTGAGTGCGTTTTGTTTGTATTTTAAGGCGGTGGCTTTGTTGTCTCCTGATTTCTTCAGCCAATGATAATGGCTGAGCTGCGAGGTGAGGTGTCTTGTGACAGAGGGGGTGGAGGGTATTTGGAGGTAGCAGCTCAGCTCAGGCTAGTTTTCAGAGTGATTCTGTTATAAATTCTTTGGCAGGCTTTAATTACACATTCAATGAATTTCACCGATCTGATCGCAAGAAGGATTGTGAGGCAAATCCGACCCAGGCCGTTTCAGTATGTGCTTTTAAATCGGATATATATCTGATGTTTTCAAAGTGACTGCAGTGTGAACGCTCATGTCACATTCATCTGACTTTTTCATCAGGAAGGAGGGCTGAAGGAGCGTGAAGGCACTTCTGACGCACATTCTTAGTGCCTGGCTGCCACTCCCCCCCCTGCTGCCGCTCAGAGGAGCACGTTTCTTCAGTCAGGAGTTTATATCAAAAAGATGCAGCTTCTTCTTCTCTTGTTGACTTTCGGTAAGACATTTGAAACTTCACATGATTTTCAGTAACTGAATACGTCTTGGCGCACGAAAGGATCCATTTGTTATTTCAGCGCGGGGCGGATCACTGACAGATATTTAGCTTGAGCTCTTTTTTTTAAGGGTTGTGAATTCCTTTCTAACGAACAGAATGAATGGGATGTGTAACATTTTCAAACTTCTGAGCTGCAAAAACTTTTGATGCGTTCATTGTTGAGCTTTGTTTAGTGTTTGAGTTAGCCCGTTTCTCATTAGGTAACTGGAACAACTGCTGGACCGCTGCGTGGGTATTTTCATCATCCTTGTGCTGATGTTAGGCAGTGAATCAGCATATCACC